>NC_039247.1:9111225-9411225 GCF_003368295.1 Carassius auratus | reverse complement strand
ATTGTGTCATCCATAACATAAAAATAATTAGCGCTAATTGTATCGGGCAGAATTTTAACATCCGTTCACCCCTATCATTTCATCATTATGCAGTTGAATGGATTTTTGTGTCTGTCTGTAGCACTTGTGCTGCCCAAGGCAGAGAAGCTTCTGAAGGTGAGTATCCAGCCGTACATCAGCTCAATCCTGGATGCACTGATGGAGCCCACCAGCAGAGGCTTCTTTGAGGTGCGAGACTTGTTCTTCAGAGAGCTGGTAGACATGAGCAAGAACCTCCTCAATGACGGCAACAAGGAAAAACTCGGGGAGGTAACCCAAAGTCCCCTACCATGACATCTGGCTACACTTTGTTTTCTAATAGGTTGCTTGAGCCATGACGTAAGTACACCTAAAACTCTTTTACCTTTGGTGTCCAGCACATGGAGAAGATCTCCATGCTAGCCTTCCATCCTGTGAAGATGCAGAGCTGCTATGAGAAGATGGAGACCTTGAGTTTAGAGGGACTTCAGCAGCGCTTTGACGTTTCCAGCCCCTCTGTGTTTGTCCAGAGAGCCCAAATCCTGATGCGAGAGGTCAGTCAACTTTGAACCAAGAACAGCAGCAAACTCAGAAGAATTTCTTTTATAAACAAATAGCCACCAATACTGCCTAGTACTTTAAAACCGTGGTACTAACAACAAAGTACAATATGTACTATGCATCTGAGCTATTTTTATCATGTTTATATGATCAAGATGGTTCGTTAAACTGCAGCTGGTTTGAAGAATTAAACGAATGTCTCTGTTGGGGAGGGGGGTTGTACTTTTGTGGGCAAAAGGAGCAGTTTGTTTTTCTGTGTGCCACTTGTGATTTGGTTTGTGGTTTTGTTGTGTATGAAACTGTATGCTCTGAGGAGGTGTGTGTTGTTGTGGTAGAGACGTTAAACCTCATTTTGGTCAGTGAATTACATAGCTGTAGTTTTAAAGACTAGTATGTGATGACTGATTGTGAGCACAAGAGAAAATCATAATTACAGAATAATCATGTTTTAGCACTTTATATAAAATATTTTTTTTTACAGCAGAGAGAGATTTGCACAGGGAGTGGGGAAACAAGACCGAACTTGAATTGAGTGAAATGTTGCTTATTCCCACCCTTTTTTTTGTGGTTAAATGCCCCCTTGTGGCAAAATGGATTAAAATATGTGGAAACGGTTCATTGTCTTATTTCCTATTTAAGACATGAATCCTGCCACACTTTGACTAGAGGCTGGAATACACTACGTGAATTTCAAACGATTTTAAAACATGGCATCACACACTACCAGACTTTCAAATTGTTCCACAAACACAACAAAAAAAACTTTGTGAAAACATGTGCCTTGTTAGAAGACGCACACAAAAAACCCCAAATAAAAACAATATGTGCTCTAAAATCGACTCAAAATATCAAACATGCAGAATATCAAACAAGAACGGATGGAATAATGATCTGAAGCAAAAATAAATAAATAAACATAGTATGTACCCATTGTACACGACATAATTTTCTGTGAAATGTCAACTCTGACTGGCCAAAATCCACAGACTTGCAGTGACTCCTCCAGACTGCAAACTGAGGGCTGAAAATCTGGGCAAAATTTGTGTAGTGTATTGTAACCTTATATATCCATCTGTTTTATATATCCATCTGTTTTGTGCAGCAAATGGATGACGCAGTATACACATTTGAGCAGCTCCTGCACCAGAGTTTGGAGGACCAGGAAGCGGAGGATCTCTGTAAAACCATCCAGGGCTGCCAGGATCGTGTCATCAAGGTGAAACAGAACGTCCATCTTCCCCGTCATATCTTTTTGAACCAGTAGAACCTTGTTTAAGATTTATAAATTTGCACTGTTTTTCAAAATGTGATGTCCAGAAATTTGACTACGACAGCAGCACTGTTCGTAAGAAGTTCTTCAGAGAGGCTCTTCTGCAGATATTCATCCCCTACATGCTGAAACAGCTCTCCCCATCATGCTCTACTGTACGTCTTGGCTCTGGTACAGCAACAATACATTATCCAATCTAAAACTACTCTGAAAATATTTAGTTATGTTGTTTCTGCAGGAACTCCCTCGTTTCCAGGAGCTCATTTTTGAGGATTTCTCTCGTTTCATTCTGGTGGAAAACATATTTGAGGAAGTGGTGCTGCACACAGTCATGAAAGACATAATGATGGGTGAGACTTCTTTCTAAGAATGAGACCTAGAAGAAGGAAACATTTAAAGTTGTGATGTATTAGAACAAGAAGTTTTCTTCTGTAATGTATTGTGATGTGCATCCAAGTAAAACAGATTATTGCAAAAGAAAAAGCCATCCTACTAAACTCTTATCATTTATTACAATGGCGGTGCGTCCACACGCAGAGGCTTCTCTCGCTTCCAAAAGAACAGTGTTTACGTGTTTTTTATCTTGTGAGTGGCAGTCTTTTTGTATGTCTTCATCATGTCTACTTGTCTTTAAACGCACATAAAGCTGTGAGTTTCTGCTGAACGGCTTACCCACACAAGCCAGCTATCCCCAATAATGCACCTAAAGAACCGGCAAAAGTAATGATAATGAATATTTTATGAATATAATTATTAATAAACAAGTGTTTTCTGTATCAATGTCGTGTCGACTGCAAAGATAAAGTTGACGATTCTGTCTCGCGATCTTCGCAGTAGTGAACGCGCCAGAGAAATGCACATTTCATACGGATTAACGTTACACAAGCAGAGAGCAGTCTGTTTTCTTTCGTTTTGAAGTGTTCTGTTCAACCCTCTTGAGTCGGTTAACACGTATACGCGTTATGAGTCATTTTATCCTGATAACCCCGAAAAGAACTTAAATTACGCTTTCAGTTTTTGATCGTACAGATAAGAGCAAAATCGAATCTGTAAAGGGTCTACTTTTATTTGTATGTAGACATAATAACAACAAAACTTTGTGCACATAAAATAAAGATAACAAACAAGGTGTGCTGTTTGCAGCCTTTGTCTGCTGTGATATTCATTTACAAACACTTCATTAAAATGAACTGTAACTCAGTGAATACTCAACGAAGAGACATGAGAGATAGATCTATAGACTTTCACTGATGCACTACTTAAAAAAGCCAAATCTGCAACCTTTAACAAGTTAAACAATGCAAAAGTTTAAACACTTTGCATGGAAAATTATTTAAAAAAAGTTGTTTGTTTTTAGCAAACTGATTTTGATTATGATAAATGCTGGTTTTGCACATTTATTTAATGTTTTGATTTATTTAGAAAGAATGTCCTCAGTTTACTTTTATTTCTGACAAGATTTTCAGGTGGAAGAAGTTTCCATGGGCTATGCCTCCAGTACAAAATGTTCGGAGTGATTGCAGAAATTGTATAACATTTATGGTCTACTTATATATGTTATGGAGTAACTAATAAATCTTAATTGGTGAAAGGATATTATGTGTATAATATGTATTATAGTGTTAGGTATCTCATAGGTTTCTCACAGATGTGTGTGCAACGGTGGAGCATACATTGGCGGTGGGCTGTAAGGTTCGCGCGCGTGTGTGTGTGTGTGTGCGTGTGTGGGGGGGTGTAGTACTCATAAAATTTCTTCAAGGTTGGCAGGTATGGGTTCCATGCAGACATTTTTATTATCATTTATTACTCCTTTATTTATCCAGGTAAACTGTTTGAGAACCACTTCTCATTTACAAACATGACTTGGCCAAGAGGCTACAGGAATAAATAGGCACATACTGTACAACTGGACAACACATGACACAGAACAAGCAAAAAAATTTAAGATGGACAAAAAAAAAAAAGGAAAAACATTAAAGTGCTTAAGTATGTGTTTATAAATATGATTCGTGATTGTCAGCAGGAACACGAGTCAACTATGTAATTTGAGGTTCTGTTTTAAGGTAGAGAGTGGTATCAGAGATGTAAGTTTCAGGGTATTTGTAGTACCGTATTTTTCGGACTGTAAGTCACACTTTTTTCATAGTTTGGCTGGTCCTGCGACTTATAGTCAGGTGCGACTTATCAAAATTAATTTGACATTAACCTAGAGAAATGAACTAAGAGAAATGAACCAAGAGAAAACATTACCGTCTACAGCCGTGAGAGGGCGCTCTATGCTGCTCAGTGCTCCTGTAGTCTACAGTAAAGATATAGAGCGCCCTCTCGCGGCTGTAGACATGTGGAAGAATTGACAATAAAGCAGACTTTACTTGACTTGATTCCTTCTGTGTTTCAGCTGTGAAGGAAGCAGCCGTCCAGAGGAGACACAACCTGTACCGAGACAGCATCGTTTTGACCAACAGCGACCCTAACCTGCACCTGTTGGGGGAGAATCCTCCCATTGACTGGGCTGAGGATTATGGAGGACATCAAGAGGAGGAGGATGGAGAGAATGCCGGCGATCCAGAGGCTCAAAAAAGGCGCAGGATGAAGCAGGTGGTCTCCATGATCCAGGAAGAAGACCATGCCTTTGTGCTGCCCAATGAATCATGCCTGGAAGTGCCCGCTGTAGACAATATTCCAGAGGAGGAGGCCGAGGTACATTCAGAAACCTTGTTATCCCAACAGTCAGAGAAGCAAGTTCCTAATGGAACCAAAAAGGATGTGAACAAAAACGCGACTGATGAGAAACCACCAACAAACGGAAGTGCAATAAAAGAGGAAGAAAGCATAACAGAAAAGTCACTGCAGGGCATAGTGAGCGAGTTGGCCATAGACTGTGCCATACAGGAAATCGAGAATGCAGTACAGGAAGAGGAACATGAACTCAGGACACCGAAAACTGCTGAGTTATCATCCTTGAAAGAGGAAATCGCCGCTGAGGAGGTAAGACCCACCTCAAATTATGAAGAAGGGGCAAGTCTAAACCCAGCAGACACGAACAAAGATTCACCTTCAAGCACAAAGGAGGAGCCTTTGGATTCACCGCTAAGGGAAGGGGAAGCAGTGACACCATCAGACCAACAGGAAAATCACATTACGGCGAGCACTCCTGACTCGTCACAGCGTGATGACAGTGGATTCCAGTCGTCCACTAATGAAGCAGCAGAAGAGGAGCATCAGGCGGGAAAGGAGGAATGTAATGACTCTGAAACTAGAGAGGACACTGGGAAGGGAGAATGTGCACATATGGATCCCTAGTGAAATATCTCATAAACTGTTCATTCATTAAGTGTTTATGCCTTACGTTGTTTTATGAGCATTACCCACTGCTCTAAAACGACTTTTGTCTGAGTGACAGGAGCTGGGTTTTTTTTTTGCCCGTAAAACACTTTTGTCTCACTACTCTGACTGTATAGGCATTGTTGTCTATCTTTTTGCATGCGCACACTCACATTTTTTTCACTTACAAAAAACAGACACTCTTAGTTAGAGCTGGGCTCGAAATATGAACACATCTCAGGTCAAAAAGTACAATATTCACATTTATTAGAAATCTTCATTCCTAGTTTAGTGTCATTTTCATTTGTGTGTGGTGTAGAATAACAGACTACAGAAGAATGATGTATTTGCAGTGGAAAACAGCCACATTATGCCTCATGATGATAGTACAGTGTGTTGAAATCTGCATCTTGTATCTGATGCTTATTGTTAGTGATAGATTACTCTTGCCAGAATTTACACTGGCGCTGAATTTCTTTTTTCTTTTTTTTTTTTTGCTTTCATAATCGGTTCGTAATTGAATCATCTTTTTGACATAGAAGTCTGCTGTGCTGCCTGCACAGGAGACATTTAAGGAGACTTGTTTAAGACTGGAGTGTTGCTTGCATTGCTGCAGCTGGTAACGTAAGCATTTTTTTTCTTAAACTGCTGTCATTTGTTGTGATTACAGAAGTGACTGCATATGTTTTGTTAACCAGGCCAAACTAGTATAACTGACTGTAAACCATTTTCCATATGGTTCTTTTCACCTTTTATTTATTTTTTTTTCAGTCTGTGGATTATTTTTTATATTTCATTTGGTAATTTCATTATGATATCAGTATCTTATGGGTCGCACATTCACTATATAGTTTTAGTTTATGTAGAGAATACTGTTCACTGGGTTGTGGGTCCTAGTGGAGATATGTGTCATGTTAGGATGCTTTTGATTTAAGTACAGGTGACTTTTATAAAGGGGAATCTAGAAGATTAGAGCCATCCAACTGGTATTCATATTTGTACAACGCCACTATTAGGAAACCAGAAAGCTATGTTTGAAATTTGTATTTCAAAATTAAATTTACAAGCACATTATTGATGTGCGAAATGGTATCAGTATGGTCTGACTCCTATATCTGGCCACAACAGCTTCCTAACTTCTTCAGTTCTGTCTAAGACTTTTTAAAGTAGTTTTATCTATGAAATGACAATAACTTTTAATCAACGCAATTGAATATTTTTATTTATTAGTTACAGCACTTGGTACTATATGTAATCCTAACCTTTTTAATTGTATCCCGCTCAAATTGTTTTGCATTTTTATTGTATTGTTATATTTTGGAAAAATAAATCAGTATCACTGAGAGTCTGCATATTTTTTGTCTTTGCTTGATATAGCTATATTTACATAACTTAAAGGGGTCATTAACGGAGTAATCAAAATTCCCTTTATGTTTTGACATTTGAGGTCGTTGTACTATAAACACACCCTGTTTCACAACTCCAAACTTTTTCGTTAGTCTAACAGCTTATATTGAAGCCAAATTGATAATAAAATGTAGTTCATGACTCCTTAAATGTGAAAAATGTGGCTTGGTGTGTCTGTCACACCAGCAGGCGGCAGTGCAAACTTTTGTCACGCTCATTCTGTCACCACGATTACTGTCTAAAGATGAACATTCAGCCATGATGATTATGATTCACCCCAGTGAGTCGATTCATTTGAATTCGTTCACCAGAAAGGGTTACTTCATTCTGTTCAGTGAATAGGTAATGTTCTTTAGATGGGGTCAAAAATGCTCCATCACTAGTACACCCATATTCGATTTACTGCGCCATGGAAGGCAATCATCTTCGCAAGAGAGACATTTAAGTGAATTAAAATCACGAGAGTTATTCGTTCACTTATTTTATATTATATTATTTTATGAGAATCGTTTATACCAGCCATTTGAGTGTTTATTAATTTAAAAAGTGTATTTGGGTGGGAACATATAACGTTAAGTGATTTGAGTTTATATACATTTATATTTATCATTTTATTTATTAATAAATTATTAATAGACCGACTTAATATTATTGTCTTCTATTATTATAACTGGAAATATTATTTTATTTTCAGTATTTCAATAATTAGTTATACGAGTTTATATATATATATATATATATATATATATATATATATATATATATATATATATATATATATATATATATAGTGTGTGTGTGTGTGTGTGTGTCTGTGTGTGTGTGTGTGTGTGTGTGACATTTTAACAATTTGCTCTTTAACTGTTGGACACATATGAACTCCAACACCTGCATTCGGTGTTATCCTCCTATAGCGTTATTATCCCCAACTCGCACCTGTTAAAGTAATATTTCTTTATTTGAGAGAGGACCGAAAAAATTATCACGACGTGCTGACGACATCGTTTTGCGTAGCCTGAGCGCACAGCCCTGGTATTTTCCTCGCTCAGAGAGAGATCAGCATCTCACGCAGCGCGCGCCGCACAGGCACCAGCTTCAGCATCGGCGGTGGACGCGACACGCAGCACTGAACGATCCCGTGCACCTTAAACACATTTTACCGACTACACACTTGAGTGTCATTCCTCAGAGATTACAGGCAAAGGTTTTCCACCATTGTGGGACGGGGGAATGATAAACCCCGGGTCCCCCGCGCCGTTGTACTGTTCGTAAGGATGCGATCACTGAGCCCACCCTGGGCCTCGCTACTCACCGAGGCTTTCCTCATCACTACAATCGCCGTCGGCGCTGCAATGGCAGGTAAGACACGTTTCATTCATAGCATTTAGAGGTATCGTGATGCCGGACACGTGTCTTGGATTAAATGAGCAGTATCTGACTATTTAAATAGCCCAAAACAGCTTGTGCAGCCACATAGTGGGGATGTGTTTTGTATATTTAGCTTGTTCTGTGCACATGTTTACTGTGTTGTATTAGACCATTCAAGTATTTTTTATAATATAATTATTTTCAAATGATAATAAAATGTTTTTGCTTACATTCAGTGATTTAAGGTCCCTTCAAATTAATTCAGAGTATTCTGTTTGAATTGTCTATATGCTGTTTGAAAAAAACAAAAACAAAACCAAAGTAAACTTGATATTCATATGAGAGGTAATAAAATGTTATGATACCAAGAGAAGAGTGAATCTGCTCTGTGACGCAGGTGGGAGAGACGTGGACCCACTTTTCCACATATGTGTCCATTTTGGAAAATGTGTGTACTCATGGGTACATTCACACTGTTTTGATGTCATGTCTGTATGACGGTCATTACTCTGCACTTAAGAGTTGGCATTAATGTCCTGATAACATTATTCATTGACACACACACCCCGGGGCTATTCTCTGACCCCTCAGCTTTGTGCAATGGAAACAGGCAATCAGCAGTCTGGAATGAGACTCCAGACCCTGACACATTCCTCCTGCCACTCAGGTCTGTGCTATAAATAAGAACAATAAGAATGTACAACATGATGGCCACTCTAGAGTCCCTTAGACCACAAGATCAAAGACCGTCTGGAAACTCAAGGAAAAACTGAACCACAAAGGACTTTGTGTGTGTGTGTGTGTGTGTTTAAGACCTTGTACTCGGATACAGTGGGTATTGAAAAAAATCACCCCCTCTAAATGTCTGAAATGAAGACAGACACCGTTTTTGTTTTATCTAGCTGTATTACTCAGTGCAGCTTATAACTTTCAAGTGAAAGATATAACACCAAAAAAAATAAAAAAAATAAAACAATCACTGAGTTGGAAATGGGATTGACCCTTTGCGTCAGTATTTTGGCGAACCACCCTTTGCTTTTATTACAGCCTTAAGTCTGTTGGGATATGTCTCTTCTAACTTTGCACATCTAGACTTTGCAATATATGTCCTCTGTTCTTTGCAGAACTGCTCAAGTCCAGTTAATTTGATGGTGATCACTTGTGGACTGCAGTCTTCAAGTCATTCCACAGATTTTTAATGTGGTTTAAGTCTGGGCTCTGACTAGGCCATGCAAGGAAATTTATCTTTTTCTCCTTCAACCACTGTGTGCTCAGTTTTGTTGTGTGCTTTGGAAGGTAAACCTTCTTCCCATTGACAACTTTCTGGCAGGGGGCAGTAGATTCTCCTCAAGAAGTTGATGGTATTTTTCCCCATCCATTTTTCCTTCTATCCTGACAAGTGTTCCAGTCCCTGCCGCATATCAAAGGATAATACCACCTCCAAACTTTATGGTAGGAGGAATGCGGTTATTTGGATGGTGAGCTGTAATGGATTTCCGCCAGACATATTGTTTGGTGTTCAGGCCAAATAAAGTCTCACCTGCCTTAGAGTCTTCAGGGTGCATTTTGGCAAAGCTCATTCATGACTGCATGCAGCCTTTCTTGAGGAGCGACTTTTTTCCAATACACTTCACAGTTGCTGTTGGCCTCTTGGTAGCCTTTCTGACCAGCTTCCTCCCACTCTTTCATCCAGTTTGGAGTGATGCCCTGATCCAGGGAGGGTCTGTGTTGTACCAAATACCATCCACTTCTTAATAGAATTAACTGTGCCTCTAGGCATTGATAAAGCCTTTGAAAATAATTTGTAACCATCTCCTGACTTGTGCCTGTCCACAACTTTATCCCAGAGATCTTTTGACAATGTCTTGCCACCCTTCGTTCATTGTTTGCTTCTGTTGCACTACAGAGGACTGAAATGCTCCAGGAAAGTGCTTTTCAGCTGATCACAGTTGAAAGTCAAATGGCTTTGTGTGCCACTCAGAAGGTGATTAGATAGAGTTTACATGTCATTTTTAGGAGGGGGTGATCCTTTTTCCTTTTTCTGTTTAAAGTTTTTTTCTGACATGGTGTTATATCTTTCACTTGGATGTTATATAAGTTGCACTGATTAAATACAGCTGGATAAAACAAAAACTGTGTCCATCTTCATTTCAGGCTGCAAAGTAACAAAATGTGATAATCTTAAAGGGCGTGATTATTTCCTATACCCACTGTAAATTAAATACTTGCTGGGATATATATGTGTAGTTCTTGCTGTACATTCTCTGCAGGAGCTGATACTATATATAATATATTACAGAATAGACTGCCATGGCTATTACTAAGATGTTTTAAACTAATATATCTTTGGTAGTCATTCAGTAGTACTATGAGGAATACCTTATATAAAACTAACATAATGGTTGTCGTCTGATAATATACTTTTAAAAAAATGATCTGTAATGGTTGAGATTGAAAATACATCAACTGACATTGGATGTTTAATTGTACATGTTAATTTCTCCTCTTTTTATATGTTATTACCATATTAATATGTTTTATTAATGATATTTTAAACGTAATCTAATATAAAAAAGTAGTTAATATCAAAATTTATGTCAATTTTTCATATTGTACATTATAATGTTGTGATTCTTTTTGAAATTGTTGCATTTTGAAATTATTAGTTTTAGTTTTTAGTGTTAAAGGGGTAATTCACCACATACAAGGTGGGGTTTTATGAAAGTTGTCTGTCTAAACAACAGTAACAATTTCCCCTTTCTTTTTTTTTCTTCTTTTTTTGTTTATCGGTACTACATAGCTAGAGAAAACTGAGAAAAAGGGTTGTGGAAAAAAAGACAAGAACTTACAAGAAACTTGAACACCAATAATGCACTGGGTTCGATTAGACTATCTGTGAGTGGGAATACAAAAATCCAGAAGTAATATCTGTAGTTTTCACAAAGGCCGTCGAGCTGTCAAAACTCTCTGACAAATAAACACTTGTTCAAATTGTTCATTTATTTATACTATCAACATTGTAAAAAGCTGGTTAAAATCGTCAAACTTATTTTTATTTAGGCAAAATAGTATAGACTTTTATTACTTGCCATTTATCAGTTATCATAACATCAGTACATTCTTATATTATCAGCATGTAATTTTTTTGTGGTGTTGTAGCTTAAAAATAGATGAAGATACTTTAAACTGTGTAAAGTGACTGTGACCATGGTGGATGATATTTAACCAGAAGCAAAGACATTTTATTTGGGCTTTTATGAGTTGCCAGGGCTTTGCTAGAAGAGCTTTGAAATCGATAATGAACCATCTAATGAGAATGAAGACAATTTTAGTAACCTTCAAAAATGAGCACTCTAAATGTTTTTCTTGCCGAGAACTTGTATAGAAGCAATTATGCAACCACAGAGATATAAAATAGGTCTTATAGATGCAGAGGGAAGAGGTAGGCAAAGTTGTTATTGCTAAAGAGAGTGGTGAAAAGAAGACATAAAAGAAGAAACCATGAGAGAAATAAATGAATGGCAGTTCTGGATGAGGATTTCAAGGTCTAGGCCAAAGAGTACTATAAGCTGTATATTTCACTGGATAAAAGGTCTTGATCAGTATGTTTATCTTGTTTTCCAGTATGAATATATAACCTAAACATCCTTAAAAGAATAGTTAAGCCAAAAATGAAAAATTGCTGGAAATATACTAACCCTTAGGGCCATCCAAAACATCCAAAACAGTTCCAAACAAATATGTCAGTGGATTTTGATGTGAGAGCACAATTATTTTTGGGTGAATTGTTTTTTAAAACAAGGTACATAAGAAGCAAAATTGCATAAGATAGACCTGCTGTCGAGAATTAATTACATTGAAGGAGTCATATGATGCGATTTCGTGACAAGCTGTTCGTGAATACATAAGATCCCTAAAGTTGCTAAGACTAAAGTCTCAAACCCAAAGAGATATTCTTAATATTAGGGTATACTCATTCATGCCCTCCTAAAACGCTTAATTTAAATGCCCCCACATCTATACATCACTGTGTGGGAAGATTTGCATAACGCTGCCCAAATGTTCACGCAAAGAAAGAAGGCGTAACTTTGATTCTCGCTGTTGCCGCCGGCGCCATGTCGTGGAGATGCTTTTTCATTTTGGAAGCAAAAATACTTTGTTTGGTCGTCCAAAAGAGAACACAACTAGAAATCAGTGGTTAAGGTGTATTTACAACACGGTTACAGAACAGTTTAACCTAAATATTGAGTTGTGTGCAGTGCATTTTATGGAGGACTGTTTCCTGATCCTGGGAGAGTAGACTACAATTCTGGCTGTTCTGACTCACAGTCTGTAAGTATGTTTACATGTTTAAAGGATTTGCCACTGATGATTCAAACGTGAGTTTTGAGCAGTGTAAAGTAGAGCTTGTTGTTTGTCATTTCTCTGATCACAAATGCAGACATGGTTCTATGTTTACATGGGGCGATGCAACGCGTAAAAAGACAGTATAAGTCATTATAATCCGTGGATGCAACAAATGGCTCATTTGTAATAGGTTTTATTGGCATAACATTTCCGTCACACACTCGAGGCATTCGGCCAATCACAACACACTGGATAGCTGGCCAATTAGTGCACACCTCGCTTTTCAGACAGATGAGCTTTGTAAAAAACAACACTTTTTCAGAAAGGCAACAGTCGTTTACAGTATGTGGAAAATAATGTTTTTTGAACCTTAAACCGCATAAATATTTTCATTACACCAAATACAGAAAATAATGTTCTTTTTAGCTGCATCATACGACCCCTTTAAGTTTATTTTCCCTAGTCCACTAGCATATGTTTATTAGTCCACAAGCATATATGATTAGTCCATGTTTATTTTTCTTAATCATAAACATTACTAATTATGGTTATTTAAATAATTATAATACACAATTTAGATCTTTATATTATTAGAACAAATTAACAAAAATACTTGGTTTTTGCGGTGTATGATGTATAGAATTGTGGCACATGGCACAAGACCTTTATTTAAACTTTTAGAAGTCATGCCTCTAAAAAGATTAAATGCAGTTAATATCTATCCGAGTCTGTCTTTCTGGTGGTTACTTTCTGCTGATGTTGCATCCAAAAAGATACTCTGATTTAATGCCTGGAGTGCAGGAGGTCTCTCTCTCTTTATCACTTCCTCTCTGTTTCTAACTTCTCCCTGTGTGTTTGAGTTCCTGTTGTGATCTTGCATGATGAACCGTGTATACACACGTGTGTGTGTGTGTGTGTGTGTGTGTGTAAATATGTGCAGTCATGTCAGACTTGAGCTGCCCTGAAAGAGGGTGAGATGTTTTAGTGCGTTAGTGCGTATGAGACCTCAAATTTACATTTTAATCTCACCTCAAAGTGGAAGCCTTAATCTAAAATATGCACTGAGTGAAGAGATCTGCCGTCAAGTTGAGTGTCTTTCTCTCATGCTCCGTAATCTTTGTGTATATTTTAACAACAGGAGAGATTTCTGTTCTGCTGCTTTCTTTAGATGTAAGAATGAGACCCAATAGAGAAATATTTTATTGAAACACAAAAGGTTACAGACGCCACTCAAGAGTTGCACCAGAAATCATCTATCATGAATATTCTCTAGCTGTTTCTTTCACTCTAAGCTATTATTCTTTTTTTTTCTTCCTCTGTACTTCCTTCTCTTGTATTAAATCTTTGAATACTGCTCTCAGGTTTTTTGGAAGTTTTTTTTTTTTTTTTTGTGCTGTTTTTCTCTCTCAATCCTTAGAGACCCACTGCAGCAAAATTGCAGTAACATTAAAGTAATTCAATTCCTGTTCTTTACTAAATATGAGTTAACAGCAGCTCACACATTGACATGTATTATAGCAACATGTTTGGCAGGAAGATATTTACAGTTGGAATCTCCCAGCATGCCAAAGTCACACAACATGGTCACTGCATGTTGACACCATTGATTCAAATTGAACAATCTTAAATTATTTGTTTTGTTAAAAAAAAAGTAGTTTGTTTAGAAAAATAGCAACATTACAAAGACTAAGTAAGAGAAATCTGCAACAGTGGCAACAGAGCCCATTAAGAAGATCAAATACATATATTCCAAATCATTTTCAACAGACCTTGATTAAATTTATAGAACGTATTAGGGTTGCTGTTGAGATACTGCTCAGAACGCCTGTGCTATAGACCCCTGTGGATTCTGAGGTAATTTAAAGTCAGCAAGGTTTGGAAATGATCCCAGGATCATGAGACAATGAGATACCAGCTATTTTGGGTGCTGAAAAGGCTTTCTTTGATGAATTCAAAGTTCAGAAAAACAAGATTTACTTGAAAAGTAAAAGTAGTTTTGTAAAAGTAAAATGCATCTTTTGTTAAATTAAAAGCATCTTTCAGTCTGTGCTTAATTCAGATGTTCTCAGTGGCATGAGACCCACCTGACACCCTGATGTTATAAACTGACTCTAATGTAAAGCATGTGTGAAACCCCTCTGGATGCTTTTTGAAGGATCAACACAGTGTCCGTAGAGTGGCTGGAGTGCTGCACATGTGTCGGATAAGGTCATGCTCACCTGAGAGTCTCCTGGTTTGAACCATGGGGGCCCAGCAGTCTCTCTGCAGTCCAATACTGTATTTAGATCTAGACAAAGAGTTGTTATCCTGAAATGGCATTTTCAATATCAGAGAGTCAGAGAGGTTGTTTTGCATTGCACATGAATTTAAATTTTTCCTAAATGTCATATCCGATTGAGACAATAATAGATGCATGTCATGTTTTTACTGCACATTGTTGATTAACTGGATAATTAAATTTCCCCTCTAAACGACACAATGGATTTCAGTCCATGACTAATTTAGAAAGAATACTAGCCACCTCAGTCTGCTCTGAATTAGACAAATGTATTCACACATGAGCACCAGTATGAGGTCAGTAAGCAGACAGTGATCTAAGAGTGTGAGGTGGCTAAAAAAGGAAGATGTTTCATTTTTTATGTTATTCACAGTTCACCGTGACAGCAGCTGATGAAAGAATACTATTTCTGGACTCCACTCTCACTAAATGGGCTGCTTCGTTATGTTCAGTGTCAATAATAATGTTAATCACAACACTGTTATTTATTTTATAGCAGATGTTGTGTTGTTATTTTCTACATTTATGTCTTTGAATTTTATTTTATTTCATTTTTTCACAATTTACAGGGGAATGGATTAACATTAGCATAAAACCCCTGGGAACAGGGAAACTGCTTAAATGATGAGAAGTGACAGGATTGTAACAATTTATTTTGCCCTGTGCTCTTACAGTATGAGTCAACTTTAAATGGGGATGTGTATTGACTCGCTGTTATTTTCAACATTTCAAAAATAATCATTTCTGACATTTCATTTCAATGAGAGAATTCAAAGTGGCAAGAAAGACCCTCAGCTCTGTTCTCTTTCAGTCAGTCCTCCTGTCTTGGCATATAAAACACAAAGTTCTTGAGAGGCACAGCATGCAGTGCACACTACTTTAACATGTTTTTCAAGCAAGTGTACAGGGATCTGAAAGACTGGCATAGTATGGAATGAAGAATAACAGCATCATTCCTTTTCTGTTGCATTCACTGAGTGGTGTTGCTAGGCGAATATTAATGTTGTACAAGAACACCAATTGAAGTTCATGGGAAACAGTGGCAATATGAAAGATATGATGCACCAGTATAAAGCATTCATAGCTTTGTCGGTCCACCCTAAATAGACAAACCTGAGGTAACAATAAAACACTGCGCGGTGGATAGCAACTTCATTCAGCAGCATGTCCATTTATTCTGTGAAACTAGAGAGAGTGAGTTCTATAAATAACAAGTGACTCGCAGCTCGCCAGAAGACACTCTGCTATCATTCATTATTTTATTTTATTTTCCATTCTTCAAACTGTTTATCCTCTGTAGCTTTGCAGAAGTATTGTCATGATTAATATTATTTTGTTTCATTAGCGTTATTAATGTTCCTCCAAGTTAGGAAGATTATGTAAACCACTGAACAGAAAACTTCTGATATATATATATATATATATATATATATATATATATATATATATATATATATATATATACATACATACACACACATTTGGCAACTGCAACCATGAAAGCTTGTGAAAGCTTGTTACTAATGCAAGGAAATGCAAATACCAAATGAAAAATGACCACAATTAAAATAGGATTTATTGTGTAGCCCTAATTGTAATATTTATATTGTTTTATATATATATATACATATATATATATATATATATATATGTGGGTGTGTGTATTTGTGTGTGAACAGTAATATATATTTTATGAATAAAATATTTTACCTGCATGACATTACCATTAAAATCATAAGTGAACTGTGAATAGGTAAATGTTCTGTTAAATTATTGAAATATAATACTTTAGGTAAAATGGTTTCAGCTGACAAATTTTTTTTTGGTAATCCCTGTTTTAGAGTGATGGTAAATAATAATAAAAAGTATCCCTGCTGTGTTTAGAACACAATATGCCAAAAACTGCTCTGCCTTTAGCCAAATCTAGAAATTGTCCTTCAGTCAGCGATGTTTTGGGGCCTGTTTCAGTCTGTCCTGGATGAGTGTCATCTTTACACTGCACAGCAGGACCAGCAGGACTGGGTCACCTTGAGGCATGTCTGAACCATGGCAAGACAGTGACACTTTCCACCCTCAGCAGAGCCACTTTGGCCTTTGTTGGCAGGCAGGAGCAGGACGGAGCGAGAGATGATAGTGGTGCTCCATAGCAGCGATTTGTGTGTGTGATGTGCTTTGAAGTAGGTATTAGATTTATAATGTAGCACAGATTACGGCTGATCTATTTCCCTCTTGTCTGGGTTAAGTATATCCAAATCTACATATTTTAAAATATCGACTAGCCTAGTCATCTGGATGTCTGAACAACTGGTTGGCTAATCGTTCTTACGAGATCCCTGCATAATTAGAATAGGCTGATTTAAAGGACTTTTGTGAGTGTGTGTGTGTGTTTGAACACAACTTAATGGAGTGCAATAGAATTGAAAAAGATTAACTATATTTATCTTGACACATCTTTATGAATCTTGTCATTATCTTTAAACCTAGTATCCTTCAGTCACTCGGTCCACACATGGTTTGATTAAGATGGTCACATGCAGATGCAAGTGTGATCGCCATCTCTCCATATCATGTGAGGAAGTAATGATATCTTATCATGTTGAATTGATAGCTGAAGAAAGAGATTTTTAGACAAATGGGTTGTTGAGTTTTTAAGAGTGATAAAGAGCAGGATATGAATGTGTGTGTTTGTGCAGCAGCATACATAATTGTACCCGTATGTTTGATTGAGAGGCTATAAAAAAAAAAAAAAAAAACTGATATTCCTCTCAATGAGATTAAGATGTGAAATGGATAGACAACAGAGAACATGTGTGTCTCTGCATCACCTCCAGCACAGTGACAGTGAGGGTTTCTGGTAAAAATCATCACTGCTGATGTATTGCAGGTTTAATGAGTCACTTCTTCACATTTGTGCACTTAATGGGCAGTTCCAGTAAAAAGCAAATTGCAATGCAATGATTGTTGGTTTGAGCTGAAATCAATAGCAATTAATAAGGTGACAGAACTGTACTGACTCTGAAAGCGATGCGGTACATATGGGATGAACAGATGCAGTATAGGCATGATACACAGTTCTTTTATATTGCACAGCATTTACTCATTTTGCACTGAATTGTTTTTAAGTAAATTTTTTATAACATATTGTCCATTGTTGTGTTTTATTTCCTTCACTGTGACTCGCTCTGGTTCAGAAGAGTTCACCCCCCTCCAGCTACTGCATTGGCAGTGACTCACACCTGATGATGTCACATGTACTCAGTTGCCATAGCAGTTGTTATGGAAACAGGAGCCAAGGATTCAATGGCTGAGTCTTTCCGATCTAGAACTCAAGGCTGTGCATAACGATGATTTTGCCATACATAAGAGGTGTTCTTATAGGCGTAATGTGCAACGAGGTTCCCAAAATCCCTTGACTGTAGCACATGGCTTTGAATGGATAATTGCATTTATCAAATGGTAAGGACATGAATGAGATCAAAGTCACTTATCTTGAATTATTTTTTATATGTATGAACAATTAAAATACAGCTCACAATTTAATCATGCATACAGCTATTTTTTATGTCTTGGCAAAAAAAATTAAATGCTCAAACCCCATTGACCATTATGTTTTGGATGTTGGGAAGCTTCATGCTTACGGTTTTCAAATTTTTTTTTAACATTTTTGTATGATTCACATTGAATGTGTCACGAATCCGGTCTATAAACTTCCGTTCACTCACCACAAGAGGTCACCCGCTGTCCACATGGACTCTCACATCACCCTGGACTACATTTATCATGTTCCACTGAACTAATCACCTAAACCAAGTCCACCTGAAACCAATCTCATGCAGCTGCTACCAATAACACACACATATATTTATCAGTCAAACACCAACATTCTTGGCTGTGTATTGTTTTAGCCTTTATGCTGTTCAGCGTAGCTACTTTACGCAGCCAGTTTCTGTATGTTTTTCTAGTTCTAGGTTCCATAGTCTTAGCCTGGTAATACCAGACTCTGCTACTTCACTTTGCTTCGTAGACAGAGTCTGGAATGGCATAATAGAGAAGTGTTTTCTCTCTCGCTAGGGGGCGCTTGTCTGAAGTTTAAAATCATTGGTTACCTGTAAGCCAATCAGATACATTTAGTTATGACGTATGGTATGCGCCTGTACAGCCGCATCGAAGCACAGACATCATGCATCGAAACATGTAACAAAAGACAACAAATGACAGTGTTCAACTGAGCTGGTATCTAAATAGATTAACTTGAAGTTAATTTCCAAACTCACCATTTGTATGCGACGTGTGCCTCGTCGACAACCATGGCGACAAGGTTGTCTTGATAAAGCGTTGATGCTAGCATAGCTCGCCATTTGGGATTCAGAATCCAGGATTTGGGGCTACCAAAAATAAGGCTGTAATACCCCGCCATTATATCTTGATCATTGTGCACGCCAAGCTGTGCAGCAACACAGACCAAGTTTTTCTGCCTCCTTGACCTGATCCTCCATGAGTGCAACCAAGGGGGACACAATTACAACTATAGCCTTGCCGGCCTTTGGCCTCCCCAGTTTCTCGCTAACTAACGGTAACAATTGATAAATTAAACTTTTCCCCAAACCAGGCGGGAGTAGGGCCACAACATCACCTCCATTTAAAATGTTTATCAAACACTCTTCTTGTTCTGGCTTCAGTTTGAAAAAGAGAGTTTGAATGTTCTCCATAACAG
This sequence comes from Carassius auratus, assembly GCF_003368295.1. Lineage (NCBI taxonomy): Eukaryota > Metazoa > Chordata > Actinopteri > Cypriniformes > Cyprinidae > Carassius > Carassius auratus. Next base: position 9,391,938 of record NC_039247.1, on the reverse strand, counting down.
AGCGAATTGCATCCCGTGTCTCGTTTCCCATTTCCGCGGTCGTTTCGGTTTTCGATTTCTCTAACCTACATTGTAAAACTCGGCACTTAGCATCTACGTCACGGCTCTCAGCCCGCCCTCTGTTCGTTGATTGGCCCGGCTGTTTCCAGACCGGTGGCAAACAGAAAGCTCTGACGCTGTATCAGACTGAGTACAGAAGCGAAATGAAATTGAGCGGAAGCAGGACGTAGTCAGGCTACCATAGTCTAGTCAAAGTCTTACATTGCCTGTTTCCTGATCTTCTGCCTGTGACTCTTAGATTTACTCTTTGCCTTGCTTTTTCGGACCATATTTGCACCTCGCCTCAAGTATTGCTCATGTTTTTGGATTTACCCTCTTGTCAAGCCTTTTCGATTATGTTCGCCGTTGATCGACCTACGCCCAGGGGCGCGGGAAGATGTTTTAGGTTAGGGGTGCGGTACGTGCATGCACGCAGGGGGTGGGGGGTTCGCGCGATACAGCCTATTTACACTAAGTGAAAATACACTAAATTAAAATAGTAGTTTTAGTGATATGCCATTTACACCGCAAATAGCTCAATTCTATTTATACGCATAGGCGTAACTTGACGTTTGAGCTTTATGGAGGGGGGCATACCTAGCCAGGTATAGTTACAATAGTTACAGCACCCCTACTTCCCGCGCCAACGCCTATGTCTACACATGTTTATTGTATTACTCTCGTCTCTTGCTCTCTCTCAAAATACCTGTTGCCATTGTCTGACCTTCGCCTGTTTCTGACCATTCTATGAATAAAGCTTTGCAAATGGATGGTCTTGTCAGCCCTGTAACAATTAATTCATATGAAATTGTGAAAATAGTTATCTTTCTTTGTGAGATCAAGTTGGAGATCACCATCCACCACGTTTATATTTAACGTGATTAAGCCTTGGCTTGAAATGTTCTGCACTCTGCTGTTTTTAAGTGTCAAACTTTTGAAGTTTTCTGTTTTTGTTTCTAACCATTTTTTTCTGTTTTCACATAGAACACATTTTTGCATTGCACCGTGAATTTTGTCATCTCGCATCTTTTGCCTCAAGCATAAAACAGTCTCAAGGCACTCAGATAAAAAGACATCTTGTAAAGATGTATGTAATTATTTATTATTCAGATCTCCTTATTGAATACCAACAATGTTGTTCATTAGAATGATTCATGCACTTGTGGTGTAATGAAGAGCATATGGTCAGCATGGATCCCTGCTGAAAATCAATGGCAGACACGCGACTACTTTGTTATTCTCTGACATAATTTGATACTTGTGTGTGTGTGTTGGATCTTCTCTGCACTTTGACCTGCTGCCCCAGTTCTGCCCTCAGCAGCAGTGCCCACATACATTAGCACTGCTGTTTTATTGATGCACTGTCATTCCTGAGCTCTCCATCATCCAGTAACTCAACACAATACACTAGATCAGAGACAGCTATTCTAACATAAACGGGCTGATTCCTGTTAGCTGTCTGTGCAATTATTCTGTATGACAAATAGCCTGACATGTTTTTGTTGTATCTGTGGAAGCTAAATAATTATATGTTCAGAAGATCACTCAAGCTGCAGCTCGAATTTCGTTAATCCACTTTAATCTTTTTATTTAATTTTAGGATGAATTACTTAATTTATTAGATTTATTTTCTTGTTTCTTTTTTTTTTTTGCATTTACAAATTCAGATATTAGCAGTCAGGATATTTTGACAATTGGAAAAATATGAGTCATTAATGTAAGGCAACGTCAGTGTAAAGTGGGTAATTTTTCAGTGTCTTTGTCATTTCTGTTATAGTTGTGGAACATTGTCCTCGGAGTCTGGACTGTGCCCGGGAGCGACGGCACTTCTGCCAGCCCGGCTCTTCACACTGCGGCCCATGCCTTGACCCATTTGTGGAGAACAGAAGAGGGAAATGTGTGATCAGGAGACAAAATCACCCTGGTGAGTACTGCCAACTTTAGACCGAGTTGTACCACCTAAATCGTACAGTGCCTTTCAGAAAAAGTCAGTTAACTTGGTGGCCATATTTTCAGTGGCTTTGGGCAGCTATTTCAGACATGCAAGACCAACCTCTATCTACTTGAATGAAGAAAAACTGAAATCGGCAAATCTGTTTGCCAAACTCACATTATTTCAAACAGGGCTAATGATAATTATCTTGATATAATTTTTCTCGATAAAATGATAATAAGAGTTTGATAAATGTTCTATATAATGTTTTCATAACAATACAACGTTACTCATTTGAACTTCACCACACGGTGCATTAATCCATTTGGCTTATTACAGCAGATGGATTTACTCGATATCGACTGATATGAAAAATTACTATTGATATCGACTAACATAAAGAAAAAATTTAGCCATATCATGTTTCAATGTAATATTAAAGATCTGAAATGAACTGGCCCATAAATGTTGTTTCTAATAATAAATTAGCCTAATAATTCAAGTTTGGCCATGTGCATGCATAATCCCAAGCACCTGTCTCTGGACACTGACTTTCTATTGGAACTGGAGCTCCAAATGCAGTGATGTAAATGGCTTTACCAATTTATGATTAGCTCTTATAAATTAGAAAGTGGGACTTTTTTCCTGCAATATTGCGTGTTGTACTTTTTCCAATTCATAGTAATATTAGTAAACCATCTCTGTACTGTACATATAGTCTTTGGGCGTACAAATGTTTCACAGGTTTGTGTTGGCAAATATCTTTGTAGCAACATTGAAAACAGTTTATAATAATTTTGTCAGGCAGTTTGACACGGTGATCTGATACATACCATTTCAAAATGTATGGAATCATTTTCAGGGTTCCCCATCATTCGCATTGGACTGCAGTGGAAGACCTATTACTCCTTGCAACCTTCCAGTCTGACTCCCCTCTCCCCCTTTTCCACCCACACATTGCTGCAGATGCAACAGGAGGGAGGGAGGCTAATGAAATCATTCAGGCGGTCTCTTTCTGTACTGCAGTGGAAGGGATTGACAAATGCTGGTGTAAATCAGCTTTATCCATGCCAACAAGCAGCAAGTTAGATGTAAATATCTCCAAGCATTTCATTTTCGTTTTCAGCTTTCAGTTCGTAAAAAAAGATAAATGTTCATTTTTACTAAAACCTTGACGTTTATTGATCAGTAATTTTCAGTGCTGCCTTAGGAGGGCACTGCTGTTGACACCTAATCAATACCATTCAACAGACAGGAGTATGAACAGCGTCCTTTTCTTCTCTCGCTTTCTTCTGTACTGTTCATTTAGAAGACCTTAGTGGCCTCACACACGTTTCACACAGCCTGCATTATTTATTTTCCTTGTGAAAGACATAGCCTGCTTTTGTATATAGATACATTTTTCTGTTTTTATTACACTTATGTAAGGTTGCACATGTGTGCCCGTGAGCTTCATGAGACGGCACTCCATTCCAGAATCTTGCCACTTCACCTTGGACTCCATTTCCCATAATTCTTTGCCTGGACTCATAATCAATGGCAATCACCTGTCTCTTATCACCTCATCAGTCTCACACTTTAAGAACAGCACACACACATGCTCACATCGCTGGTGATTGAATGTTTAACCTGTAATGCTTCCTAGTTCCTGTGTTCCTGCCTGTCTTGCTTTGCCTTTGTGTATTTTGGATCTTGGACTGTTTATCTGGTTTTTATGATTGTTTTATGAATGGCCTGCCCTGACCATTGCCTGTTTGCTTGGGATATTATTGTTTGCTGGTACTGGACCCTGCCTGTCTGACCACGTTTAGCAATAAAGCCTGCATTTGGATCCTCAACCCTGTTGTCATTACACTTGAGTTAATATGCAGGTTTTTTTAAAAATGTATGTTTTAAGTTATGTATTTAATTACGCAAGTATACAAATATAAAACATAAAAATTGCAAAGCCGATTATCTAGTCTCGATTTTAATGAAGCCTGCAAGGTCACTAGACAAAAATGTATCCCTTAAATCTGTAGTCCACAGCAAATTTGGAGTGGAAAATAAATCATCTGATAATAAATAAATAACTAAATAAATTTAGCTCACTCGAGTAAAAATAGAACTTTTAGTGGTTGAATGTCCGAAGCATCTTCTTTGTCTCTCTCACACATACACGCACCCACTCTCTGTCTCTCTCTCTCTCTCTCAAATGCTCTATCTTTTTCAAATGCTCTATCTTAAGTTTTTGCTCTTGGCGCTTTCTCAGTGGTTGCTGTGGTGATGGGTTTCATTCATGAATCTGAAGCGGCCCCTCCCCGTTCTCTCCCTGCCCGCCTGTATGCCCCATTGCCCACATACGCATAGCAGCACCACACAACAGAACAACTGACCAAATCCACCTACGCTCTCTGCAATACAAACACACACACAGAGAGAATCTGCAGTGCATATGCACTATTATACAAGCTCATAACCTTTAACATGCAAATTTTTGATGTGTCATGATGAATAATTTTAAGTTCATAAATATGTATAGGAGTATGGCATACACATTCCACCCAATGCAATACAAACTACGCCAAGATATATTCCTTGGTGCATTATTATTTAACTGACCTAATCAGTTCCCACTTAAGATTTTCTATAACTGTCCTGTTAGTGTTCTAGCTCAGAGCGACAGCTTTAACTCTAAGATAAATTGCTATATGGATGCAGTTACATGTGCATATATGGTATGATTTGCAAATACAATGCAAAATCCTATGACTGAGGTGCCCTTGAGCAAGGCAACGAACCCCCAACTGCGCCGCAGCATGCAGCACTGCTCCGAGTGTGTGTTCACAGTGTGTGTGTGTGTGTGTTCACTGTTGTGTGTGTGCACTTTGAATGGGTTAAATACAGAGCATGAATTCTGAGTATGGGTCACCGTACTCGGCTGTATGTCACGTCACTTTTCACTCCTAACTTGTCATGTTATTTCTCTCTCTTTCTTGCCCAAGCAGTCAAGATCAGCCATCTCCCAGAGCTGGATGAAGAGATAGACATTCTCTCCTCCATCATCAGCAAACACAGAGAATCAGAGATGAAACACTCAGGTAAGGTAGCAAGGGAATCCTGCCATTAACCTCCTGAGACCCTATAGATTGCCTGTTGTGCATTTTAGAATTGTTCTTGCTATTTGGGATATGTAGGACCTAATAAGTAAAATACCTAAAATTTGTTTTTGTACAGGAAGTAGTTTTCGCAGAAAAATATGTCCTCATGTGAGGACAGTGGGTCTATCATAATGTGAAATGATGCAAGCAGTTTCGTTCACTTTGCAAGCACAGATGCAAATTGCATGTCATGCATCGCACACAGGATTTTCCAGTGCAGCCTTGTGCTCTGCATTCATGCATTTCATTCATAAGTTATGTTATGTCCTCCGTATAGGACATCGGGACTTAATGTCTTTAAAAAAAAAGGAAAAGACATGAATGGAAATGCATAGGCAAAAACAATTTTTTAAAATCACAAATACATTTTTAATGTTCAAGATTTTTTATTTTATTTTTTTTAACCAAACTTTGTATAAAGATCATTCTCAACTATGGTATAACATAATGATTCAATATACTATTTTTCTTTCTGCAAAATGTGTGTTAAATTACAATTAATGGGTTTTCTCATTATATACAATGTATCTATAAACTAAATCTAATTTGCATATTAATGTGTTTTTGGGGCAACATGTAATGAAAAAAGAAGTGTAATAATGGGAGTAATAATTGACAAGATTTTCATAATAATATATAATATTTAATAGAATATTGAAATATAATTTCTTTCTCTATTCTTTTTTTATGTCTCCAAAAATGCGTAATAAGCATGCGTTTAGTCCCGGTGTCCTCATCTGAGGACATGTATGAAATCAATGTCCTGTTTAGTAACAGAAAGTCATATTTTGATTTGAAACCCCATAACATATTTCTGAGATGTTGATTTATGACACAGAATTTAAAAATTAGACAGATTTAAATGATAACTACAATATATTATAGAAATATTATCATATTTCTATAAGAGTGTCACTAAATTAATTTCAGACATTTTGATGACCAAGGAGAGGGAGTGGTCATGTGAAACATCCAATCATTTGGTATCTCTGAAAAGCCCTGAATGTGCTCTGTACAGGACATCCAGATCTAAAACTGTGGCATGAACAGACTCAGAGAAATTCACAAAAATATAATGTCCTCATATGAGGCCACAGGGTCTCAAGAAGGGATTGTTCACCCAAAAATTCAATTAAATCTTTTACTCTCATACCAAACATGTATGACTTTTTTATTTATTTTTTGCTTCTATTTTCCATGTAATGACAGTGAACCTGTGAAGTACATACTTAATGTCTATTCAGGATTTCTGAAGCCATAGCACAGCTTTCTGTGAGAAGCCGATTTCACTATATAGATTTAAACTGACACACTGTTAATGTGAGAAAAGTTTGTTGCTGATGATGTCTGGACATGCAAGACTCATCTAAAGGCCCTCTTTGGATTGAACATGAGCGAGAATGTGATTGGTGAATCAGCAGAGGAAGATTATGAGTAGATAATGACTTCAGTTTTGCTGTGTTCCTTCAAAAAGCAATCAATAGCTTTAAACACAACGAAATTAAAAAAGTTGTATGGGAAAAAAAGTTGCATTATATTTCAAAATATTTCTACTTCTTTTTTTGGTGGATTGTCCATTTAAGAGTTCCACCATAATTTGCCACCCACAACACTTCACATCGTTAAGATAAAAAAATAATAATAATAATAAATATTGCAAATTCTATCTCTCTCTCTGTTTTTGAATCTGCTAAATGAATGAATGTAAATGTCTCTTTTTTTTAATCTCTCATGTTCTTTAGCCCCCTCTCCAGCTGTTTCCAAAGCCCCTGAGGATGGATCGTGGCCGAGCGGTCAGCACAGAGCAGAGGCTTCTCCTACCGCTGCTACATCAGAACAGCCTCTGAGCACCACCGCCTCTACCACCAGACCAGCCTCACACACTCCCTTTATCTCTGCTGTGCACAGTGCCCCCTTTATCATCCCGTACCCCTCCGAGGACCACTCTTTCATCAGTGCGTTATACTGTATATTGTTTGCTGATGTTTATAAAGATATACGAGTTTGCAGAGCTTTTCCTTCTTCCTTCTTCAGCCTTTTCTTGACCATCTTTGTTTTTTCTCCTTTAGTATTTTTGGGTGTGTTTCTCATGGTGGGCTCAGTTGCCATGGTCTTGACCGGTGTGTGTTGGGTCAGGTGAGATTTCACAAGCCAGCTTAGCTTGTATTTTGTACTTTCTCTGTAACAAACCAGCTTAGAAAGATTGTTTTACACATTTTTTATTAATTTCAGTTCTTTTATTCAGTAAGGATGCAATAAATTGAACGGAAGTGACAGTAAAGACATTTACAAAATATATGTTAATGTAAATAAATGTTGTTCTTTCTTTTCATCAAAGAATCCTAAACACAAGTAACAGTTTCCACAAAAATATTTAGCAGTTAAAACAGTTTTCAACTTCAATAATAAGAAGAAAAGTTTTTGAACTTCAAAATCGCATATTAGAATGATTTCTGAAGGATCATGTGACAATGAAGATTGGAGTAATGGATGCTGACAATTCAGCTTTATCACTGGAATAAATGACAATTATATTAAAATCTGATTGTTTTAAATGACAATAATGTCTTAAATAAATGCAATAATATTTTAATAAAATTGTACAATATTACAATAATCAATAAATGCAACCCCGGTGAATATAAAATACTTATTTCAAAAACAAAAACAAAATAAAGACCCCAAACTATTGACATATTAGTAGGTTACTTCAAAAAACACCACAAAAACCTCAAAACACAATGAGTAAACCAAAAACGGCAACAAAAAAAAGATGCTATAGGAAACATTTGTTGGATCAAATACTTGCATGAATAAGTTGACATGGATGAGCCTGATGCTTTGTCATTTTTCTTCTCAGGATGCAGAGAGGAAACCATCTGGCACAGAAGGTTGATTATCCTGCTTTTGGGTTAATAGGACCCAGTTCTGACCGTGGCATAGTGAGTAGATCATACATATACAGTACATTCAGAAACCAAGCATCATTCTTGCATGTGTCGTGATGCTTGTATGTTCACACACTCTTCTTTGATTCTGTCATCAGACTGGAGATAAAACACTTGCCCAGAGTGCTCAGATGTACCACTTTCAGCTTCAGAAGCAGCAAATGATGTCACTCAAGTGAGTAATCAGCAAATATAATTAATAAACTGCCTTTCATGGATAAAACACATTTCCCAGCAATCCTTATCCTGCCTGCATGGCTTTGGAATAATTAAGAGTATATTATAGATATGCTTCTGTTCAACTATTTGGGGTCAGTACAATTTGATTTATATATTTTATTTTTTGAAATAAATTAAGACTTTAAATTGTTAATTTTAAATAGTAATACAATTTTACAATATTACAGTTTACTGAATTTTTGAACCAATAATTGCGGCATTAGCAAGAGACTTTCAAAAACAAAAAAAGATCCCAAACTTGAAACGTTATGGTGTTTGTCATCTACTCTGAAAATTTGAAAACGCATAACAATATTTCTTATCCCACAGTCATTTAACAATTTAACACATGTAGGCCTGTTATGAATATTGGAACACTTGAATATGAGAAATTATACATACCCAACTTTCTTTTAAATAAGTGAAATGGAAAATATATCTTGATAGATACTAAAGAAAAAAAAAAGTACTGTATGCGCATCATCAATAAAACAATCTTTAAAGCTCTGAGTCTTAATTTATTTGTAAATAGGTAGGTCAAAAAGAAATAATGTGAGGTCCCATGAACGTGGCTATAACTGATCAGGTTAAATACATCAGCCTCATGTATTATTTACATAATTATTAAAAACTCAGTGGAATGCCTTATGTGTTTTGTTCTCATGCAGGCAACGAAGTGATTCCAAGATTCCTGAGTCAGGAGCCACTTCAGATGAGGAAAATGAAGACGGAGACTTCACTGTGTATGAGTGCCCAGGACTTGCCCCAGTAAGAGCAATACTTTTCATTATTCTGAGAGTGGTGGATCACTTTATGTGTAAGAGAGAGATCTCCTCTATCGCTGTCATAAATCACGACTCCTGTAGGTGTAATCGATAGTATTATTATAATTCACCCACTGTGCTACAGTTTGAAGTCTCCTGTAGTGCCGTGGTGTTTGAAAGTGTCTTTCTCTTTCCAGACCGGGGAAATGGAAGTGAAGAATCCACTGTTTGATGACTCCACCTTTCATCTTCACCTGCAGAGAAGTTACAACTAGACACGAGTACTCAGAGGACGCATCACTCCACGCATGAAATCCCAATGGTGTGCTTTCTTCATCTGATCCATTAATGCAAGGTCACAAAAGTCATCTGCACTTGCAGCATGGTTCGTGTGGACATTTGAGAGGATTTTTAATTTGTGCTGATAAATGCAGCTTTCATCCATGAACCGAAAACAGAATGCATTGCAGCACTGACAGAAATAATTCACTTTGTTGATTCACACATTCAAAAGCATCCTTTCTAAGGACCAGGACCCTGCGCTGTAGTAGCTTTCGGTTTAACAGCAAATGTGTAAAAGCGTTGCATGGATTTCGGATCAAGAGTTGCACCCATCCTGTATAATCATGCACAGTTAGTGTCTCTTTCTTTATGTCTTCTGGACCTGTTTGATAGTAACGTTCACTGTAAACACACTGTACGTAAGAGCCTGGGAAACCTCAGTGCTCTTAAAAAGCTTGAACATGATCTGCTCTTGAGACCAGACTCTTTTAATATCAGTTCTGTCATGACGTCTTCTGTAGTATATTGTGAATACTGTGCAATGGAAAGGAAAAATATTTAAAGAATTAACTGTTTGAACATATCTTGCCTGCAAACACTAGTCATATTTAGAATGGACGTGGAAGTTGATGAACCTTGAGGAGCAACGTAAATGAGACAATTAGCATATCTACCAAATTCGTCTGTGACTGTATTTTTTAAAATGCCGATGGTGATTTTAATATTTTTTTATAATTGTGCTCACAAAAATAACCCTAAATGATAGTATGTAGCCTCTGTATAATCAGAACGGTCCTACTATGCATGACAGTCAGTGTGCATTTCTGGTTAGAACAAAAACACATATGAAATTGAATTTCTTTTTTTTTTTTTACAAACCCAGCAAAAACAAAAAGATCTGATCTGCAGTGTAACACATTGTATATAGCTGCTATTGTGTACAGGCCAGGATTCTCCAATCTGTGTGCGGTAACCTCTATGCTAGATCACTAACGGTGGCGTGATATAGTTTGATTCTGGAGCGTGTGTCGCCCGCTGCTGTTTCTCAGGAAATCTGCCAAAAGCATCCAGTTTCTGTGCAGCGTTTTCTGTAATTCCTACTGGGGAGCTGTTCAGGTTCCTCTGGACCTTATTCCTTTGAATCTTGTAATCAAAAACTGTGGCAGTGTCATCATTCTTTCGATGTTGCATTGGGGCAAAGCAAAGCCCTTAAAATTTGAAATGTGCCTCCTTTAACATCCTCTACTAGTTTTGTCAGACAGTCATTGTGGGGATGTTGACTCTGATATGACTTACACTTCAGAATAAGTCATGATGGTCTTTAGTTGAGCCCAATAAACCTTTTTCAGCTACTGATATTGCCTGACATGCATGTAAAGATGGAATATATAAAGAAGAAATAAATATTTATATCAGCTCAAATAAGAGTGTCCTGTTTTCATTGATATTAAATCTGTCAGGTGTTTTGTATAAAGACACTTACATGAGAAACATAAAAATTAGCCTTTTTATGTGCCTTTTCCTAAGTATAAGGAAGTTCAGCCTGTTCACACTGACACATGAGACTTTATAAAGATTTAATAATGCATGCTGACTATGCGTTTGTGGACAGTAACATGCTAAAATGTTTATAGCAATAGCTGTACTTGTTACAACACTTCGTCATTATTACATAATGTACATAATCATGGAAACTTAATGTCAGTTACAGTATGACATCTCGAATGTCACATCACTGTTGTTCGATTGAACTGACAATTTTTCCCACGTAAAGGAGGTTGCCATTTATCGGGTCGACGGTAATGATCATGAATGGATGATCAAATCTTTAAACTGGTAGTTTTTCCTGGAGAAATATCCCAAAGTCTGGTCTTTCTACTCCTTCCTCATCTACATCAAAAGTGGCTTGATGTTTGGGGTGGGTGGGGGGTGGGGGATCTACCATAATCTCACCAGTTTATTTGGCCGTTTTGGTGCCACTAACAGAACAGATTCCCTTTCCTCCCTGATTTAGCAAAGTATGCCAGGCAGAAGTTTAAAAAAGCGTACTTTCTGCCAGCTGTGAGCTAGTGTATCCAGAGTGTGTCAGTGAATAAAACAGCGGACAGTGAGTGTTCACTGCTGGTGCGAAGAGATCCACCTCCGCCCTGCCGAATACACTCCAAATCATATTGACTGTCAAAGGGTGTAATCTCCACTCCCCATGGATTGCTCCGCCCCTTGACAGTAAATCCGCACTGTAATTCAGGCATCCGGGGACATGTGCTGCCCGGATGGAGAGGAGGTGTCGATCTGCAAAATAAGCATCCCTTTAATCCACAGAGATAATCCAGTCTCTCGGTCTGATGTGTGAGAGACTTTGTCGTTTGATCATTTCAAATGGGATTCAGTGGTCTCAGATCCCAGATTGGGCGGAGTCCACCGTCTTACTTTGGTACGTGACGTGACATTCAGCCAAGTATGGTTACCCATACTCAGAATTTGTGCTCTGCATTTAACCCATCCAAAGTGCACACACACACAGTAGTGAACACACACCCGGAGCAGTGGGCAGCCATTTATGCCCGGGGAGCAGTTGGGGGTTCGAAGTCGTGGAATTGAAGGTGGAGAGAGCACGGTTCATGCACTCCCCCCACCCACAATTCCTGCCGGCCCGAGACTAAAACTCACAACCCTTCAATTGCGAGTCCAACTCTCTAACCATTAGGCCACGACTTCCCCAGAAGTTTTTATTTAGTTCTTCCAATTCCATCAATGGTCCACACTCCACTCCTGAAGGAGATGAATGTTGAATCCTACTCTTCGCAGTCGTCACAGGTCTATTAAAACACACATCATATTAAAGTGGCTTTGGTGTTTCCATGTTTCCTACAAAACAAAACCAGAAATCAAGGGATTATGACGTCATTGGCAGGCGACACTATCTGGATACACAAGTAAGCAAAATATATAACACTGTTCTAGTGGTTTTTGGATATTTTAATATTTTTTTCTTTACATATTGTGCCTTTAAGTATCCGGTCAGTATCCCTCCTTATTTACCAGAAAAATGTAACGTTCAGTGTAGCTGCAGTGAGAGTCTGGTTTTGTACAGCAGATTGTTCCACATGAGGAATTTGTTTGGATGGAGCTACTCTTAACGCACTGTATGTTGTCATTCAAAATTAATCAAAAATAGAATTCATAATATTTTGATCTTCCAATGTTCTCAAGGTTGATTGACAACACTTTCGGGAGGAGAAGCACCAAGCCTACTGTAACACAAATCTGAATCTAACTACTGTTTTTGTTTGTTAGTCTTATTCTTTAGATTTTAGTCTAGAAATTAATGTATTACAAAGTCTATTGACCATATTTGAATTTTACTTTACTTTTTACAGCACATCTTTCCAATTAGTCATCACATATATAACAAGCTGTCTGAAAGTGAATCAAAGTGAGTCCTCTTAAAAAAATGCTTTTTATAAATAAAATATTTTAGTTCATTTTAAATGATAAATTAGAATGTGATCTAGAAATTTTACCTTTGAAAGGAAGACCAGTTCCTCTGGCAAAATAATACGAGGAAACTTAATAGAAACAGTTTTGAAATATTTTATTGACAGAAATGCAGCAAATGCTCAAGACCACTTTGTTCTTCTAACAGATCAACTTTACATATTTATAAAACCGCATTATTTGGAGTTTAAACATTTTAGAATTTGTAGATTCATCTTGTGAACACAGAAATGTTGCACCTTTCCACACTGTTGCTTTTTCAATTTGCCCAAACTGGACTGAATTATTAAGCTCATGGCCTTAAAGGGGGGGTGAAATGCTCGTTTTCACTCAATATCCTGTTAATCTTGAGTACCTATAGAGTAGTACTGCATCCTTCATAACTCCAAAAAGTCTTTAGTTTTATCATATTTATAAGAGAAAGATAGTCTGTACCGATTTTTCCCGGAAAAACACGAGCGCCTAGAGGCGTGACGTGTGGGCGGAGCTAAAGAATCACGAGCGCCAGTAGACTTTTGAGTTGAGAGCATGTGGAAGCTGTGACACAGATCCAGAGGCTGAAATTTAACAAGAGCAGCATCAGCAAAGGCGGTATGCTATGTGGTATGTACTGAAACTGTATATATTTGCTTAGCGGTTTTGGAAAATGACTAAGTTCCACTTTATGTCGTCTTTTTTTTTTTTTTTTAAGCTGTACATGTGGAAAGTGCAGTTTGATGACAACATTGCATGTTGTTTACTTGATGTGCTTATGCGCTGATAGCTAAGTTAACAACAGAGATATTTGAAGCAGTTTTACTCCCCGCATGTGGTTCCAACACACAATCGTGACCCTTTTCCGTTGGGACTGCATTATCCTTAAGAAATAAACGATGTGCAATCCGAAATGCAGGGAACAAATGTCACAGTGTGACAAATGGCATGTGGAACTTATTCCCGCTGAAGCAGTGTTCCCGGGGGAACGCTTTGAGTGTAACCCTGTTCCCAGGTCTGTGTGTGCGTTTGTTGCTGTGACAACCCCAAATGATGGATTGGCAACAGGTGTGGGGGATTTACTCAGAGTTTGCGTGAGGCCTCATCAACAGTGGAGAGGATAAAAAGCAGGAGAGAGAGGTGGTGCGTGTGGTTTTTCTCCCTTGTGAAAAGTCGTTTTATTGGGTGGTAATAGTTACTGGAGGACGGGTGAATGAAGAGGACAGTGTTGCTTGATGAGGGATTCGAGAACAACAGCAGGGGAGCGAATTACCCTGTTTGCATTGGAGAGGAGCTGAGTAACTGAGAACTGAGTCTTGTAATTGCACACGTTTGACACTGAATTGGATGTGGTTTGGAGTGTTTGGATCACGACCATAAATATCACTGAGTGGATTGTATTGATTCATTACCGATCTCTTACCTCTCCCTCCTCTATAAATGGTGATGTGAACTCTGCCTGTGACTGTGAAGAAAAACATCCCAGAACATCCTCAGTGGCAGTGAGGATTGCGCCCTCCCCCTTCCCTTCGGACAGAAACCCGAATGTGAGTGCTGGCTTTAAATTGCACGTCGTGAAGTGAGTTTGCAGTGGCTAAAATTGATGTTTTCCCCCACAATATATGTTTGAAGTGGAATTGTCGTGTGTGTGTGTAAGCTACATTCCTGTTTGCCATGCACTCTCTATGTGTCATGAGGGCTGACTGTCAATAGTAAGAGTCCTGCGACACTGATTTGTTCCAACTGTCTGGATGTTGAGGATTTATCATCTGGGATGTGAATTAACCCCTCTGTTGTGCTAATAGGAGAAGAGATGCCCTGTTGAAATATTTACTATCTGCCTCAGAAAAGCTCTGTGCAACCTGTTGACTTCGAGTCTGCTGTATCCCTGCCATTCAACTGTATGGTGAGAGGTGTTCGCTCCTTCCAATACATGTGAATTGTATACTTGCCTGAAACATCCATGCTGTCTGTCTCAGAAGAAGCCCCATTCAGCCTGTTGACTTCGAGTCTGCTGTATCCCTGCCATTCAACTGTATGGTGAGAAGTGTTCGCTCCTTCCAATACATGTGAACTGTATACTTGCTTGAAACATCCATTCTGTCTGTCTCAGAAGAAGCCCATATTCAGCCTGTTGACTTCGAGTCTGCTGTATCCCTGCCATTCAACTGTATGGTGAGAAGTGTTCGTTCCTTCCACTGCATGTGAACTGTATACTTGCCTGAAACATCCATTCTGTCCGTCTCAGAAGAAGCCCCATTCAGCCTGTTGACTTCGAGTCTGCTGTATCCCTGCTATTCGTCTGTATTGTGAGAAGTGTTCGTTCCTTCCAATGCATGTGAACTGTATACTTGCCTGAAACATCCATTCTGTCTGTCTCAGAAGAAGCCCATATTCAGCCTGTTGACTTCGAGTCTGCTGTATCCCTGCCATTCAACTGTATGGAGAGAAGTGTTCGTTCCTTCCACTGCCTGTGAACTGTATACTTGCCTGAAACATCCATTCTGTCCGTCTCAGAAGAAGCCCCATTCAGCCTGTTGACTTCGAGTCTGCTGTATCCCTGCTATTCGCCTGTATTGTGAGAAGTGTTCGTTCCTTCCAATGCATGTGAACTGTATACTTGCCTGAAACATCCATTCTGTCTGTCTCAGAAGAAGCCCCATTCAGCCTGTTGACTTCGAGTCTGCTGTATCCCTGCCATTCAACTGTATGGTGAGAAGTGTTCGCTCCTTCCAATGCATGTGAACTGTATACTTGCCTGAAACATCCATTCTGTCTGTCTTAGAAGAAGCCCCATTCAGCCTGTTGACTTCGAGCCTGCTGTATCCCTACTACTCATCTGTATGAGGAAGCCCCATTCAGCCTGTTGACTTCGAGTCTGCTGTATCCCTGCTATTCATCCGTATTGTGAGAAGTGTTCGTTCCTTCCAACGCATGTGAACTGTATACTTTGTCTGAAGCATCCATTCTGTCTGTCTCAGGAGAAACC
This sequence comes from Carassius auratus, assembly GCF_003368295.1. Taxonomy (NCBI): domain Eukaryota; kingdom Metazoa; phylum Chordata; class Actinopteri; order Cypriniformes; family Cyprinidae; genus Carassius; species Carassius auratus. Next base: position 9,376,153 of record NC_039247.1, on the reverse strand, counting down.
CTGCACAGCCTGTTGACTTAGAGTTTGTTGCACCCTTGTGGCCCACCTGTGCTGAGAGAGGTGACTGTCCTTTGTCACGAACGTGAGAGGGGCACGCTTTGTCTGGAATATCCACTCTGACGGTGTCAGGAGAAGCCACCTTACTGTAAGACCGTGCACCTGCCGTATACGTACTTGACTGATATCATTCGCCTCAAATTCCGTACCTGTGGAAGAAGGAAGGAAGGCTGGAATTACATACTTACCGGAGGAGACTTACCGGACCCCTCACTTGCCAAACACATCCCCACCTCAAGGCTGTGTATCTGCCGTGTACGGACCTGACCGATATCCATCCGTCCCAAATTCTGCATCTGTGAAGAAGGGAAGGGAGTTTGGAAGTATTTAATTACCAGAGGAGACTTACCAGACTGCGGGCTTGCCGATTGTATTCCCACCTGTGAAATACCTACTTGACCACCCATCTGTCCATCTATTGCGGGGCCCGCACAGAGGAAGAGGGCGGGAGAGTCCCCGGTCGCTGCATTGTTTACCTTCAAGCCCTGAGGGTAACAAAGAAGATTTTAGTTTAGGATTCCCAATTTGTTTTTACTTCAAAATAAAACTTGTTAAATTTATTCTCTGTCTCCGACTCTTTCCCTCTGATACGCTCCTCGAGGTGGTCCTGGTTTAGGGGAGGGCGCAGTCTAGCTTGGCCCCCCTGACCTGTGACAGATTGGCGTAGTCGGCAGGATACTACCTCGAGTTGAGCGACCAGAGGTCGAGATGGCAGAAGAGGAAGTGCTTGGGGCACGGCAACCCGTCGTGCCAATCTTTATGGGGGCTCCGTGGGCTCCGAAGTATGGAGGCCCGGGATCCGAAATGAACTTGTCGATGTGGAAGGTACAGGTGGAGTACCTGGCAGGGCTTCAAGGTCTGAGTGCCCCGCAGCAGGTTCAGTTTGTTTTAAACTCTTTGGAAGGGGAAGCGAGGAGAGAAGTTCAGGCAGCACCGGCAGCAACTCGAGCGACTGTCCAGGCCATTTTTGACTTCCTCACGGGACAATATGGAGACACCACCCCGGTAGCTGTTCTGAGGACGCAATTTTTCAATTCTCGGCAAGGCCCTCGGCAATCTGTTCGGGCATTTACCCTACAATTACGGGAACAGTTTTCTAGACTTACAGGGAGACAGGATCATGGCCTGGGGGGCGAAGAGGTTTTACTACGAGATCAGTTTTTAGTGGGGCTGCGGGAAGGCCCTGTGCGTCAGAGTCTGCGGGTGCAATTTCGACGAACCCCGAACCTGACCTTTGAAGAGCTTCGACAAGAAGCACTGGCCCTTGAGTGTGACCACATGGAGAATGTAGATCCTCCCAGCTGCCTAGCCACGAATGTTGTTAGCACCCCTTCGACTACTACGACATCTGACTGGAAGCAGGCCCTCCGGGAAGAGTTGAAGAGAGATGTGCGGGAACAAATGTCTGACCTATCTAAATCTTTTATGGAGGAGCTTCGGCGAGAGCGCCTCCAGTTGTCCTCTTTACCGCGGGAGCGGGCTTACTCTGATGGGAACCGTCCTCCCGACCGCCGTCCATCCCGACCTTCTGGCTCGCGATTTCAGTGGGATGAGCGTGGGCGTCCCATCTGCAACGGCTGTGGAGAGCCGGGACATTACTTCCGTCAGTGTCCTGCTCGACGTGCATCGCAAGGGGGTTTTTAGAGTTTCCGGCCACTGTGGGTCAAGTGGTCGGGACCCCCTTATCAGACCCCTCTCTGCCTACAACTTCTAGGAGCCGCCTGGTGGGCTGTTGCCCAGTGGTGGTGGTTCAGGTCAATGACCAGAAAGTGCAGTGCCTCTTGGATACAGGCTCCCAAGTGACCCTATTCACCGAAAGCTTGGCCCATGAGTTGTTTGGCACCGAAGGTTGTCCACCTGCGGAAGCCCCCTGGTTGACGCTACGTGGGGCGAATGGTCTTGACATCCCGTATGTGGGATACCTTGTGACTGATCTAAAGATTCAGGGAGTAGTGGTGCCACAGAAAGGAGTGGTGGTCGTACGAGACACATGCCTGGGGTCTCATCGTGCCCTGATTGGGATGAACGTCATTTCGGACTGTTGGGAGGAGCTGTTCCGAAGTAGACCGGCTCGAACAGCTGCAACATCAGCCGGGCAGGAGTGGGACCGCATCAGGGCCGACTGCCGTCGAGTATGTCTGGCCAAACAACAGGGGGATCGGGAAAGCACGGGAAGAGTAGCCTGCCGTTACGCCTTGTCCATTCCAGCTCAGAGTGAGGCTTTGGTCGGGGTCAGGTTGCCTCCTCGACTTTATAGTCTGGAAGATTGGGTCATGGTGGAACCCCATGAAGATGGTCCCAAGGTGGAAGTTGCTCGAGGATTGGCGACTGTTCAGGGGGGCCGGGTCTCAGTGCGAGTCAGGAACATGAATCCTTTCCCTGTTCACTTGTATCGCCACCAGCGTTTGGCCCGGGTGACCTCAGTGAGGCCCCAGCAGGTTCGTGAACAGGGTGAAGTCAACTTCAATCGGGTAGGCCCGACAGTGGTAGAGGTGGCCCTGACACGAGCAGGTTCGGGGGCGGGAGAGATAGGAGGAGGGTTGCCTACCCACCTGATGGGGGAGTCTTTACGGGGTGAAGGACTAGGAGAAGAGCAATTGGGACAACTCCAAGAGTTCTTGATGGAATGGCAGCACTTGTTTTCCACTCACGATGAGGATTACGGCCGCACGGATGTGGTGCGACATCAAATCCCAACTGGGGATGCTGCACCCAGCCGAGAGCGCTATCGACCCGTGCCCCCGACCTTGTATTCAGAGGTCCGCACCCTTTTGCGAGGGATGCTTGACAAGGGGATTATTCGAGAGAGCAGTAGCCCTTGGGCTGCCCCGATAGTACTGGTTCGAAAGAAAACTGGTTCCTGGAGGTTTTGTGTGGATTACCGAAGGCTGAATCAAGTCACCAAAAGGGATGCTTTCCCGTTGCCTCGAGTTGAAGACTCTCTCACGAGCCTCACACAAGCCACCTGGTATTCCACCCTTGACTTGGCCAGCGGTTACTGGCAGGTGCAGATGGACGAGCATGACCGGGAGAAGACTGCATTCACTACCCCCTTTGGCCTATATGAATGGGACCGGATGCCGTTTGGCCTTTGCAACGCCCCAGCCACGTTCCAACGGCTGATGCAGCGTTGTTTAGGCAACCAACTGATGGATTCCACCCTCGTCTATCTAGACGACGTCATTGTCTACTCCCCAGATTTCAAGTCCCATCTCGAGCACCTAGAGCAAGTCTTCCGTTCCCTAGAGCGATATGGGTTGAAGCTCCAGCCAGACAAGTGCCAGCTCTTCCGCAAAGAGGTTAAATTCTTGGGGCATGTGGTGAGTGCAGCGGGGATTTCAGTTGATCCCGAGAAGGTGGTGGCAGTGCAGGAGTGGGCTGCGCCCAAGACGGTGCGCCAGGTTCGTTCATTCCTGGGCTTCGTGGGTTACTATAGGCGATTCATTAAAGATTTCTCTAAAATCGCTAGGCCGATCAACCAGTTGCTGGGAGGTATGGGACGAGTTCGTGGCCGAGGGTCCCCTTCGATCCAATGGGATCCGGCCTGTGAAGCTGCCTTCCAGAAACTCAAGCAGGAACTACTACAGGCCCCGATCCTAGCCTACGCTGACTTCACACAACCCTTCATCCTGTATACCGATGCTAGCCACCTGGGCTTGGGGGCTGTCTTGGCCCAGAAGCAACAGGGAGAGGAAAAGGTAATCGCCTATGCAAGCCGAAGTTTACATCCAACGGAGAAGAACGACGCCAATTACAGTTCTTTTAAGCTTGAGTTGCTGGCAGTGAAGTGGGCGTTGTGTGAAAAGTTCAAGGATTACTTGTGGGGAGCCAAGGTACGGGTCGTCACGGACAATAACCCGTTGGTTCATTTGCAGACTGCTAAACTGGGGGCGGTGGAACAACTGGCCAATTTTGACTATCAGCTCCAGTACCGGCCAGGAAGAGAACACACTAATGCCGATGTACTATCAAGGTTACCCGGCGAAGGATCGGCAGGTCAGGTACCAGCACCAGAAGCGGGGTCCGATGAGGGACTGATGGTGGGAGTTGTAGAGGCACCAGGGCAAGTATCGGAGGAACCCCCCCCTTGTTGGGGGTGGGACCCACAGCGATGGAGGCGGTGGCAGGGCGAAGACGGAGATGTAGCGTTGGTTCGAACGTGGCTAGAACAGAAGGCCTGGCCTGAGGGTGTGGGACGCCGGACTCAGACTCGGATTGTGCGGGGCCTGCTGGGACAGAGGGGGAGACTCTATTTGAAGGAAGGTGTGCTCTGTAGGGCCCTCCAGGACCCAGGTCGGGGCGATGAGGTCTGTCAAATCGTGGTCCCTGAAGGGCGTTGTCAGGCTTTATTGGAGGCATATCACACCAAGATGGGACATCAGGGGCAGGAGAGGACATTGGCACTGGTGAGGCGACACTTCTACTGGCCCGGAATGGAGGGTGCCACGAGGACTTACCTTCAGAGGTGCCCACGCTGCACGTTGTTTAAGACCAAGAAGGACGTACGGGCACCGCTGGTTCCGATGCAGGCCAAGGCACCGCTACATATGGTGGCCATGGATTATCTGACTTTGGGACGGCCAGTGGATCGGATCCAGAACATCCTTGTGGTAACCGATCTGTTTACTAAGTATGCTTGGGCCATCCCAACTGTGGACCAAACCGCCATTACGACTGCCAACGCCCTTTGGAGGTATGTGATCCAACCATTTGGATGCCCTGAAATTTTCCACTCAGACCAAGGAACCAACTTTGAGTCCAGGGTGATCCATGAGCTGTGCCAACTGTACGGATGCAAGAAGACCCATACGACTCCCTATCACCCCCAAGGGAACGGGGGGTGTGAGAGGTTTAATCAGACCTTGCTGAGTTTATTAGGAACCTTAGAGGAGGAACAGCAAGGCCATTGGGTCGACAGACTCCCGGCGATGGTACAGGCCTATAACAACAGTGTACACAGTACCACTGGTTACGCCCCCACCTACCTGATGTTCGGCAGACATGTGAGACTTCCGATGGATATGCTTCTGGGGACCACTACAGGGGAAGAGGGAGGTAGTTTGACAGATTGGGTGACGGGACATCATCAACGCCTCCAGTCGGCATACGAACGAGTCTCGGGCCGGATTAACCGAGCAGCGTTGAAGAACAAGAGGTTGTATGACCGGACGGCTCGAGAGGCACCGTTACTACCAGGGGAGAGGGTGCTGGTGCGGGATAATCGCCGACAAGGGAAGGGAAAATTGAGTGACCGGTGGGAGGCTCAGCCGTTTGTCGTTTTGCGACAGCCACACCCAGACCAACCCGTATATGCATTGCGGCCAGAAGGAAAGGCGGGCCCCGAACGGGTGTTACATCGAAATTTGATCCGCCCTTGCCCAAACTACCCAAAACGTGTTGTAGAGAATCCACCGGTTGAAACGTCCGGGATGCCCCCGCTGGTAGGATGGGCGGTGATTCCAGGAGGCCTGGGCCTAGGGCTACGACCTGAAGCACCCATTTCCCCACCTCGACGGTCCCAGCGTGAGAATCGAGGTCAGCCTCCAGCTAGGTTTGGAGACTGGGTGTCTGGAGACCGTTCTCGGGACTAGAACGGTTTGGCGGGGGGGTATGTCACAGTGTGACAAATGGCATGTGGAACTTATTCCCGCTGAAGCAGTGTTCCCGGGGGAACGCTTTGAGTGTAACCCTGTTCCCAGGCCTGTGTGTGCGTTTGTTGCTGTGACAACCCCAAATGATGGATTGGCAACAGGTGTGGGGGATTTACTCAGAGTTTGCGTGAGGCCTCATCAACAGTGGAGAGGATAAAAAGCAGGAGAGAGAGGTGGTGCGTGTGGTTTTTCTCCCTTGTGAAAAGTCGTTTTATTGGGTGGTAATAGTTACTGGAGGACGGGTGAATGAAGAGGACAGTGTTGCTTGATGAGGGATTCGAGAACAACAGCAGGGGAGCGAATTACCCTGTTTGCATTGGAGAGGAGCTGAGTAACTGAGAACTGAGTCTTGTAATTGCACACGTTTGACACTGAATTGGATGTGGTTTGGAGTGTTTGGATCACGACCATAAATATCACTGAGTGGATTGTATTGATTCATTACCGATCTCTTACCTCTCCCTCCTCTATAAATGGTGATGTGAACTCTGCCTGTGACTGTGAAGAAAAACATCCCAGAACATCCTCAGTGGCAGTGAGGATTGCGCCCTCCCCCTTCCCTTCGGACAGAAACCCGAATGTGAGTGCTGGCTTTAAATTGCACGTCGTGAAGTGAGTTTGCAGTGGCTAAAATTGATGTTTTCCCCCACAATATATGTTTGAAGTGGAATTGTCGTGTGTGTGTGTAAGCTACATTCCTGTTTGCCATGCACTCTCTATGTGTCATGAGGGCTGACTGTCAATAGTAAGAGTCCTGCGACACTGATTTGTTCCAACTGTCTGGATGTTGAGGATTTATCATCTGGGATGTGAATTAACCCCTCTGTTGTGCTAATAGGAGAAGAGATGCCCTGTTGAAATATTTACTATCTGCCTCAGAAAAGCTCTGTGCAACCTGTTGACTTCGAGTCTGCTGTATCCCTGCCATTCAACTGTATGGTGAGAGGTGTTCGCTCCTTCCAATACATGTGAATTGTATACTTGCCTGAAACATCCATGCTGTCTGTCTCAGAAGAAGCCCCATTCAGCCTGTTGACTTCGAGTCTGCTGTATCCCTGCCATTCAACTGTATGGTGAGAAGTGTTCGCTCCTTCCAATACATGTGAACTGTATACTTGCTTGAAACATCCATTCTGTCTGTCTCAGAAGAAGCCCATATTCAGCCTGTTGACTTCGAGTCTGCTGTATCCCTGCCATTCAACTGTATGGTGAGAAGTGTTCGTTCCTTCCACTGCATGTGAACTGTATACTTGCCTGAAACATCCATTCTGTCCGTCTCAGAAGAAGCCCCATTCAGCCTGTTGACTTCGAGTCTGCTGTATCCCTGCTATTCGTCTGTATTGTGAGAAGTGTTCGTTCCTTCCAATGCATGTGAACTGTATACTTGCCTGAAACATCCATTCTGTCTGTCTCAGAAGAAGCCCATATTCAGCCTGTTGACTTCGAGTCTGCTGTAACACAAACAAAAACACTTGCACAACTCTGTTGATGCTCTGTAAAAATAAACTCCATCCACTGGTCCCTTAATGCTGTTTCTCTTTTGGTAATCTGTGCAGGGTTGTCTTGCCCTGGCAACCAAAAACACACTTCTTTTGTGACTTTTCGCGACGCTCGCGCTCTGATCAGGCTGTGCTCAGCCTCTCAGTGCTCTGCTATACTGGAGCCATATAAGGAAATTCCGCTCCATCTAACGTCACACAGAGCCATACTCGAAAAAAACTTTCCGAAACTTGTGACAAACCGGAAGAGGTTTTTTTGGAACAAAAATACTCCTTCAAACGTACAACTTAATTTTTGAAACTTTGTCCATGTTTAGCATGGGAATCCAACTCTTTAACAGTGTAAAAAACTCAGTATGCATGTATGCATTTCACCCCCCCCCCCCCCCCCCCCTTTAAGTTTGATCATTAAACAACCTTTAATCTGTTTACTTTTTTTCTCTGCAAAGAAAACTAATTATTAACTACCAAAAATGGACTCAAATCTGTGGAGTCAAACATTTGCAGTGTTCAACCACACTGATAAGATGACAGCTGATATGTACTTGATATATTTGCCATCCCTTTTTCATTATGTAGTATATTTTAGTATATCTTTTAAATTAAAAATGCAGTATTTTAATGCTTTTTTTGTGTGTGTGATAAAGAAGAGATATTGATCCACTTACTGTTGAAATAAACACATAACACGCAATGCAAGTGCTGTCCGCACTGTGAATAAATACAGCCAAACCACTATAAAAAAGATGTCCTTTCATTGCTTTTTGATTATCATAGTGAAAAAAATCACACACAAAATGCAGTGGAAAAAAACTCATAGCTTTCTTCAAACAGCAAATAATCACTCATAATTATTTGAGACCAGTTTAGATTAATTAGGAATCAGGAGTGACCTTTATAATCACACATTAGGGATTTTTGTGCTATTTTACTTATTTCACTAACAGGGTTCCCGCTCTTTCATGAACACCAGATTCAAGCACCATTTATGTTATATCAATATCATAGGACCTCTTACAGAAATTAACATTTAACTTACACTTAACATTTACATGAACAATTTCAGAGTAAAAATAATGTTTTAAATGTGTAGGTTTTATAAATGTAGACCGTTTTGAGTCTTGTTCAAAGGAATTTAATGAAATCCTTTGAAGTCAATACTGCTAACATTCAAATACAATTTCTGGCATATTGATAAAAATATATTTTCTTGCATCAAACTGTTTTTTGCTGTAGTTCTTTTACAAGATTTAAATTTCAAATAATTTCACATTTTTCAAATTAATAAAATGTGGTTATGTTGGAATAACATGGTAAAACTTACTATCATAAAAAAATTGCACATTCACTTAATAGAGATGTTACTCATTATTAATTAAAATCTAAGGCAAAATTTTTTTTTAAATCACTTTTTATTGTAAATCCCATTTTTTTCATCTTTGACCTAGAGGAATGCAGCTGCTCGAAACAACAACAACAAAAAAGGCCTTTCTATCTGCTTTAAAACCGTAAATGCTTTTCACTAAGCTGTTTTCCCTATGTTTCAAGTTCTACTTTTTTCTCCTTGGCATGTTACCAACAGAATAAGAATTTAATTCAATTAATTAATGGTTTCACTGGATCTAACTGACATTATAAGCAACATATTACAACCAACGTAGTATGCACAGCAATGTGGCATTCACATGCGACAGGGAGGTGAGGGCGGTGCGTAAATCGTTATTGTATAAGTTATTGAATAAGTTATTGTATAGTAGAAATTGATTAGGTCACCCAGGGTAGCACAGTATTGAACTCATGATTTCCTGATCCTGAGCAGTTACAAAGCAAGGCTAGAAACAGAGCCGAATGCAACTGCGAAATCAATTTTTAAAGCTGCTACAATCAGAAGCCAGTGCCTTGTTCCTTCCCTGTCAAAAACTCAAATGAATTAGCAGTCTATTAGTTCGAAACAATGATATAGGAACAAAACAAGGGGCTGTCTATAAACGATTGAACCAATTCATTCAAAACACTGATTCATACAGGAATGACACACAACTATTGTGTGTACAATTTTTTTTTTTTTTTTGACACACCATCATTTTTTTGCATTTCAATGGGAATGACGTGCTGCTCACTCTTCATTGTTTATCTGTATATATTAACTGATTGCAATACTTGCAAGTGTGCAACACTACAGTGACTGCTTCAGTAGTTTTCCACACTTGCATATATCTCCTACCTGTAAATTGTTTTTGTTTAATGTTCTATGTGAATTGACATATTTATTACCAGCCTCTACTGGTCTCTTCCCTTAAGTGTCGTTCCACACTCTGGCTTACTTTTGTTTCAGTAAAACCAACTTTACTTTATAACAAGCATTTTCCACATATTTATAATTCACAGTTAGAGAACAGTTTTTTTTCTTACTTTATAGTCAGAACTGAGTAAAACAGTAAAACTGGTGAATAAGCGATAGCAGAAATTTGCTAGAAAGATACAAAATAACAGGTGTGGCCAGTTGCTTTTTTCTCATTTTACTGAAATCTTTTGAAGACATCTTTGCAACTATTACATTTAGTTTAGCCATAACAGAAGCTGACATTAACTATTAAAGAAGAGCTGCCATCTTCATACAGTATGTAACACCAGCAGCTGTCTTATGAAAATTCTAAAACGTTGTCAAAATGATGGCATCTGCTGGATAAATCTTGAATGTCACATCATCACATCACTGCCGGGTTGACCACTTTTCCAAGGAAGAGGATGTGGTCGTTTGTTTGGTCAGTGATGAAGATCATGAATGGACGGTCAATACGGAATATCCTTGGTAACATAGCAAGTTTGATTCCAATCGTGGTCACTGCTGCTGCGGTAGTTCCTTCCTCATCCACATCTAGGGTGGCTTTATGCGAAACCTAAAAGAGAAATAGCGAAAGAATTTTTGCTGTTTGAATTACTGGTCACTTTCGAAACATTATTAAGAAACTGATATGTGTCTTTACCTTTGAAACATAGAAGTTGTCTTCCGAAATTCCTGAGAAGTCAGCTTTATGTGTAAACATGTCCATTATTCCCATTCCCTTCAAAATATCGTTAAGGGTATAGTCTGTTTTCAGAGACAGCTTGGGTACATAGATGTCGAGTTCTCTGAAGGATGAATACGGAGTGACACGGTTTACAGAAAAGAGGTGATTGTGATTCAAGGTCCATGATAAGACACTAAGGCTAAAGAGATATTCGGACATCTAAAACATTTAATGAACAGAGAAAATTAATAGAGATGACTTTGACATACAGTATCTTGTTTTGATTGATTTATTTATTTTTACCTTTTCTGGACAGCCCCCCTCCATTTTTCAATGTGCTGTCCAGAGACGACCCTCTCCAGGTCTCGGATTGTCTGATCTTCGTTTTTATCTGGCAAAGCCAGATACATGGAGAAAGAGTCATTGTAGTCTAGACAGAGAACTTTAGTAGAGAGTTCAACGTCATGATAAAACTTGAGGCGTTCATTTTGGTTCATCATTTGTACTGGAACGGTGGTCTCATTGTCCACATGAAATCTACCCTCATGGGTTCTGTTTGGGTTAAACGGCATGTCCCATTGTCCTTGAAAAAATAAAGAAATGGTTATAGACAGACAGTACAGATAATCTACTGGAATTTGTGACTAAATTATGTGTGCATACTTACCTTTAAAATATATGTAGGTGAGAAGGAACATGACCGTATTTGGATCTAGAGAATCAACAGCTCGATCTATTTTCCCATGAGTTTTTTCTTTCACATACGTGTTAATTTGCTCCATTGTTTCTTTGACACCGAAATCCACAGCGAAGCCATCTGAGTGGTAAAACTCCTTCATGTTCTCCAGGAATTTAGGAAGAGGCTTGGATTTGTCACTTACATATAGAGCACTACCGACATCAATGTCCACCCCTGTCCTCTTGTCCATTTCTTCTAGGAGACTGTGGAACATCTGGTGCATTTCTTCAGTGCTGAAGATAGAGCTGTTATGGCCGATGCCACTGAGAAGCTGCTCTTTAGTTTCACCACCGGCTCCTAAACACAGCGCAGAAAGGGCCATGGACACACTGAGGGGAGAGAAGAAGATATTCTTGGACTGATAGTCGGGCATTTCTACAAGCCTCTTGTACAGGTGAAAAGCAAAATCGTTGTTCATCTTTATCAATGACGGGAGTTTATCGCTGATGGAAGGTTGTGGTAAAGTCTCTTGATTTCCAAGAACCACTGCAAAAGCACAAATCCACAAGAATATGATGTTCCTTTGCATGATTCCTTTTCAAGTCGAGCCAATAGATGAATTTAGGTCCTAAGGAAATGTAACAGAAAGGGTTGTACAACATCTTGGTAATACAGAGATGAAGCAAAATCCCTACACTTCAAATCAGTGCTACACTAAAGAAATAATCTATATTTCTGTTTTCCAGTTTCCTTATAGATCAACTTTAACCATTTATTAAGTTCTATCCTATATAACTGTGTAAACAAATTTCTCACCTGTCCAGGCAGCTGCTGTCTTTTTCCCCAAAGCTGGACTGAGTTATATAAAGTCTACAGTTTGTCCTGAAATTTGATCAGAAACCAACCTTTGCTCTGTTTACTTTTTTGTTTAGTAGAAAATGCTCCAATTACTAACTAAAAAGGGTAAACAGTACAGTGGCCAGAAGCTTTCTAACTCATGACAGAGAATATACTGTTACATATGAGTCCAAATAATTGAAAAAAACCCAACAACAACAATAACTGTCAGCCACAGCAAATCTTTTTATTGAAAAGATGTGTTTACTACAGGAAGATAAACTTTCAGATTAATAACATAACCAATTTTGCCAGCTTACGGACAGCCAACAATGAAAAGGTCTCAAATATCAACGGTTTGATTTTTTTTTTTTTTTTGTACATTGTAAAACTGTCACACTCAGGATCAAATAAAAATGTGTTATTTCTGCAGCACTTCACAATACAGTTCTGTAACATTACTGAATGCATTCAGTAATTTTCAGCATTTATTAATCATTGTTAATAAAAATCCATAAGCATAATATTGGTCATTAGTGCATTATTAGTTCACAATGCATTATGAACTAATAATATTGACAAACAAAATGGTTAATGTTAAAATGTTTATGTAAAAATAATATTAACCAGGATTAATAAATGCAGCATTGCTTAACGTTTATGTTAACTAGTGCATTAACTTATGTATAAAACAATACAGTAAAGTGTTATGAGAGTTGTCGTGAGTCAATTGAGTTGTCATGTCAGTTCATCCCTATAATAAACACTATATTTATACTGTAATGTGTGTAAATTAAAATAAAAACATTTTCCAACGTCTTTGAAACAAAGAAAATATAGCAAAGCTCAAAACAACATTTAAAATCGCATACAAACACCATAGAAAAAATTAAATGAAGAAAACAAATCCTAGTTCAATTAAAGAAATACAAGCCAAAGAATTGATCAATTCACCTGGACATGTAAACATAATAGACTATAGGCAGTAATAACAGGTCACTGCTTTAAATTACAGGGACTCAGAAGATTGGTGAGACTCTTTCCCCTTTTCTACTCCTCTTTTTCAATATTATGTTTTTTAGGCACCTGGAGATAAAAATGTAATGTAGAACAGGTCAAAAAGTATTAGTAGAATCAAATATCTGATAACATCATCTAGTATATTCTGCATGCAGGTCTCTTCCAAAATTAGTTTTATGTTCCTGTAACAGTTAACATACATACCTTCGGTGTCTCTGTGTTTTTATCACTCCTTCGGCCCTCCAGTCTTCCTCTTTGTGGAGGTCTGTCATGGGAATAAAAAAAAAAAACATTTTAGTAAACACAATAAGGACCTTATAATTTTTTCCATATTTTCCCTTAACCTTGTATCCTATGTGTACATAGAAATGATTTCAGATGAATATTTAAGCATACCCTGAAGTGGTTGTAGAACGGGGCTTGAGGCTGTCACTGAGGTACGTGTTGGCTTCTACTGCTCTGTGACTTTGGCTCCTGCTCTTCACCTGCTGCTCAGCATTCGGGATCTTTGTGCAGCTGTAGGCTGAGGGCGGCCACTGGTCCAAACCTGAGGTGCCTTTCTGCCACCCGTGAGCCATCTGCTGCAGGAGCTCCTCATCAGGGTCAGCTGCAGTAAGATACTGAGGTATGACTTACTACATACTGTATTTATTTGGTAAATAAGTAGTAAAATTAATAGGTAGATTACAAGATGAGGTTGTGTTCATCTATTCTGGTGGCTCACCTTGATGTCTGACCCTTCTCTGCCTCTCGTGGGCCTCTTTGGTGGTGTGGTGTAGTTTCAGTGGAGACAATCCGTCGATTGAATAAGCTGTCTGGGGTCGGAGGTCACACTTGTCCTAAACAGTTAACGAACTTTAATAAACCTAAAGAGTTTCATTTCTGCTCTACTTTCAAAAAAAAGTGTATAAACATACTTGCAGAAAAAATAATGAGTGATACAAAACATATTAGATATAAACCCAAGGGAAATTTACAAGCCAAATTGAAATTTTTCTAAAATACTTTAATAGTTTTTATACATTTCTTAGAGGCAGGGTAGGCGATTCGGTTCAAAAGCATTTTTATATTTATATTTTTATATATTTATATCGTATGTGGAAGGCATAGGACCATAAAATGCTTGCCCAATCATATCTCTCGGTCCGAGGACTACGATAGGCCGTACCACCTGCCTGTCAACATATGTATTTGCGTACCTCTGCGCACCCTGTTTACGCAGACATAAAATATATTAAATAGCATTCTTTTGTAAATATCTATCATAACATTTATTAAGCTTCTTCTTTACAAAACTATGTATGTTTTCCCACAATGTTTTAAAACAAGAAATTCATTTGAACTGAAAAAAAATAATTTGGGGTTACATTCACATTTAGAATGTTACAAATATACAGTGCCTGACTTGAATCCATATAAAACATCTCAGAACAGAATGTGTGGACAAACATTTCCTGTCATTCCAAAATGATTTAGTGCCATTTTTTTTTTTTACAGATTTTTAACCTATATGTGTAACAAAAATGTCCTACAGTCATCTTTATAAATTTTGCCTTTATAAATTTTAGATTTAATATTTCTTGTTGCTGTTCAGTATCTTTGATTCTACGTGTCATATATGTAAAATTTTATTTGTAAGACCGGTTATGTAGTGGAGAAAAACACACAGGTTGTTATACCTGATGGTGAAAGAGCACATCCTCTTCCAAGGCAACGCCACAAAACTCACAAGGAATGAGTACGTCGCCCTCAGCTGGGCTGGAGGAGGAACTGTAGGACAGCGGCGAAACGGAGAGGGGCAGGGTGGGTGAACTAGGTGTACGGGGAGGAATGACATGACTAGCCCCTTGAGTGATGATTTCTTCATACTGAAGAGAAGGAGGTTGTTTACTGAAGGAAGCAATAGCAGAGGCTGGGCTGCAGCCGGTCTAGAAGACAAAAAAACGAATATTTCCTTAATGCTGGCCACTAAAGGCAAAAATCCAAAACATTACACACCCGTCCTCTATGACCTCAGAAAGAGGAGAAGAATCTGACACAGGGTTCAGCTGAAATTCGAGGAGGTTCCCATGGAAACTACACTCCACATTAGGAAACAATAAGAGATCTGACAACAAGGAATGAAGTGTGATATTCAACATCAGTGCTGACGTTACAATAGCCTGCCATGAAGAACATGGCTTGTGTTGTCCGTTAACACAGACGTGAGGAGATACTCAAATACCACTGTGGCTGATGCAACGTCAAGACACAAGAGGCCTGGCTTAAATATCAGGCACAGAGGGAGTGTGACGTGATTGGATGATTTGGGCCTCATCACTTACCTGGTGTAAGATAAGGTCTTCCTCTGGAAAGAGCTCTTCACAGAACTCACAAGGTAGCATGATGTTTGAGCGGGGGCTGTGGACCACGGTTGAATTGATTTTAGGGGGGGCCTCAGTGCAGTTGGTTTTAGTGTTGGAGGAGAGCTGGGAAGTAAGATTGCTATGGGCTGGTGTCCTTCCCAGATGACGGTCCCACACATCAGTCCACACGCCCTCCTGACGGGGGTCCTCCAAGTCACCTTCACTCTGCAGGCTGAGGGCCAGCATGTAGTCCAGACTGGAGGACTCATAGTCTGGCACTTGTCCCAGAGACCACAGAAGGTTGTTGTTGTTGTTCCCCAGCTCTGTTTCCTGATCCAACACTGAGGAAATGAGCAGAGGGGAAGGTTAGTTTTTTTTTACTCTAGCATCCTGTTAATATCTGATGAAAGCTCCCACCGTTTTCAACAACATGTTTGAAACCAATTAAAAATCCATTATGTTTATTATAGGGATGAACTGACATGACAACTCAATTGACTCACGACAACGATCAATTCAATGTTATGGTCAATATTTAAATGTACACTATGTTTTTTTTTACATTACATTTCCCATTTATGCAGTTCGTAGTAGTTTTTAAATATTAACTTCAAGTGTTAGATAACAACAAAAGTAATCTAAAGGCATCTTTACACACCTTCTTTGCCTGCTCAGTATTCTGTGTGAAGACGCAATGCATCATAAAAGCCAGATTAAATGATTACTGCTCTGACGCAGCTCAGCCTCTAGTATAACCCTAGTAAATGTAGTTTTAATTGCTGTGTAAATGTATTCATGCCACATCTGAGGAGCATTACAAAGAGTAAAGACGCCTAATTGCCAATTCAGACACATTTCTGTGCCTCATTTGCAGTGTAAAGTTCCTATAAAGCCCCTTTCACACTGCCATTCCGGCAAATACACGGGTATGTTCCGGCAATTGTTCCCGGGTCGCTAGATTTTGCACTTTCACACTGCCAGTGATGACACGGGATATGTGTGTGCTTTCATACACAACCCGTGAAGATCCCATAACGACACGTGACATCAGGGCGTGACATGTAATGTACGAGTCGAAAACGTTAGGCACGTTATACTTTCACTGAAGCAAGCAGACGATCTCTGCGTCAGCGCGGAAAGTGAGGAACAACTGATCTTTACTTCATTACAGTTTGCACATATTTTTTCGTCGCGAACGTTGATCTTCCTTCAAAACAGCCGGTAAAAGAGTCGCGTGATAACGCGCGTCATCACTTCGACACGGCATTAGATCTGGCTTTTGTTCACACAGCGCTCGTTCCGGGTTGAACCCTGCAATGTTACTAGGTCCCCGATCCGGGTTCAATGCGGGAATCAATCCCGGGACGCGGTTGCTTTCACACAGAAGGCGACCCGGCAATGTTCCGGCAATATGCCGGGTCCGACGTGCAGTGTGAAAGGGGCTTAAATGTAAACAGAGGAAATTCACAAGTAGATATCCAATATCAACAGACTTGATCAATTAAAAAAAAAAATGTCTGTCAAGGCTATATCATCTATTTCAAATTTTTGTGAATAAGAACTAAAACAGCCAGATGGATACATACAATAAGCAAAATCATTGTTCCTTGTTTCTGCGTTTCTCCTGGTTCCTCCCCTCACTGTTCCACTGGTGCTGTTGTGTAGTCTGTCCTCCAAGGCTCGTGGTGGACCCCTGCGTTCTGCTGCCCCCGTGCTGTTATTATTGTGTATTAGGTTATGGATTGAATGCCCTTCAAACCATGCTCCAGGAGACTGGGGCACTGCCCTACTGCTGTGCCTCTCCTGAGGTGGTGTCAGACTTCCGCACAGGGCTGGATGGATGTGTTGTTCTCTCAGCATAACGTTACACTTGCAGATGGGGCAGGGCTCGGTGCGGGTCCCACAGTAATCCTCGTGCTCTTTAGCCTGAAAGGAGGCCACCTCCAAATCACAGAACTGACACGGGACCAGTCGATGACTGCACTCTGACCTCTGAGAGGGATAAAATAAAGTCTTAAAATCCACAGAACTCATCAATGAAAACAGCAATGTGCATAACTGTTCATATTGTACCTGGTGGACCTCCATGAATCTTTTCTCTATCTTTAATCCACATTTGCACTGTTCCTGTAAAAAGAGGTTAAGATTTTATAAACCTTCAATTTAGCAGCCTGGGGAGAAGAACAACTCGTTTTCAGTTTCATTCTGCAATACAAGTAACATGGATGCTATATGTAAGTTAATGCTATTTAAAACAAGGCTGTTATTCATTATATTCTACAATCTTAAAGGCGGCACGAAGCAAAAATTGTGATTGTCTTTTCAATTGTTTTATATTTGTGAGTGAAAAGTCTTCTAAAACAAGATAGAAGTAGGGCTGGACTTGTGTTTGTCTGGAATTAATTGGATCACGGTTAATTGCTAATTGCTGTGATCTCATATGAGTGACAGGTTGCAAGAAGAGATCTCGTTGCAAGAGGGAGATTAAGTTCATGTTTTTGATTAAAGATTACAAGGACAGATTCATAAAAAAATGTATAATGACATGCATGGATAAATAAATGTAGTTAATTAATATTACTCCGTACTTAAATGTATAATTACACGGTAAAAAGGACACCTTTGTTTAGGGTGAACTATCCCTTTAAAATCAATATCAAATCAAAATTGATGATTCTATTTTGTAATAAAATATTGCAGTGTTTATTTTATATTATACTACGGGACCGTTGAATGTAATTATGCCTAATTAATTATTATAATAGTAGATAAGTACATGTAACTTGTAACAAGGACACCTTAAAATAAAGTGTTACCTTTCTTATCATTACTGTTTTGACTCATTGTACAGACATTACAAAGAAAACTAATCTTCAAAATATTTTGTATGTTTGTCTGTGTAATTCAGAATAAAGATAAATATTAGGGACAGTAAACTGAAGAAAAAAAAAATCTAAAATTCTCACAACCTACAGAGTATTTGCTGACTTTTTTTTTGTTTTTTGTTTTTTCAGAAGATTTTTTTTGCAAAGTTTTTTTTTATTCATGTCCAAATACACAGTCGTTTAATCATACATCATGGCCGGATCGTACCTCTGCATGGTCCATCTCTTTGTGCTGCACAAGCTCAGCATGAGGAAAAGGCTCCTGGCACACCTCACAAAGAGCAATATTCCGCCGACAATGGATCTCGTGTGTTGTAAAGTTGGATTCTGGAATATCATGCTTGCTAGAGACAGAGAGCATATCATGGTCAGTTGGCTGACACAATACCAGTTCTATAAACATCACAATAGCCCTTGTGTGCTTGACTAAACTGATGGTTACTCCTGGGAAGCTGTCACTGTAAAATGATAACACAGTTGCTTTGGATAAAAGTGTGTCATCCAAACACTGACTGCAGTACAGCCAGAACGACTGATGGGAGGGACTGGCAACTCGTAACACGCCTAAGTGAAAGCCAAAGGTTTTCTGATAAAACGAAACTAAATAACAGCATTCCTTATCCTAAAAGAATAGTTCACTCAAAAATAAAAACTATGTCCTCACCCTCAAGATATTCCATTTTTTCATTTGAAAAAGTGTTTTATGATGACATGAATGTGAATGGTGACTGAAACTGTCATTCTGACTTACATCCTCTTTTGTGCTTTACATGGGGAAAAAGCATGCGGGCACGTGAAATGACGACATGACTTTCACTTATTTAAATGTATTTATTTTTACTTAACTTACCAATTACTGCAAAACTGGGTGTTGTCCTCGGCCATAGTCTGTGTGGAAAAGAGAAACTCATCAAGCACATACCTGACTCCATGAAACACATACTGTATATAAAATCGTTTCTGGCTTAAACTAAAGAAAATTTCCTTAATAAGATATAGATTGTAAAGGGGGAACATACACCGAAGATTGTACTTCGCTCTCCTTCAACTTTTAAATGAATCATTACGTAAAAACATTAAACAAACTTAATCCACCGCTTCATGTCATTTATACTTACTGTTTTCCTCCTTAAATCAGCTCAAATTAGACATACTAACATTAGACACTTAGCGTTAACGGTACCTTATTAATGTTGAAGCTGTAAGCGACCACCTGAAGCTGCGGTTTCGGTAGAGAAGTAAACTAATAGCACTTTTCGTCCTTGTTCTCGGTCCCAGAACGAGTGAGCCTTAAATTAATTATTCAATGAAATGAAGACAGTCAACAGTGTTTTGTCCACAAATCTGAATAGGCACCAGGGTATTTTAAATAGCTGCTTTGAAGTCTTAATGTAATCTAAATGCTTGGGCTGCTGTCTCGAAGAGTGCCAACTATAACGCACACTACAGTAACTAGATCATGAGATTCGAGTCATTACACTGTGTACATCTACACAGAAACAAGTAATAAACTGCTACTGTCCTGAGATAGAGATGTGACAGCTAAGTATCCGTTCAGCTGTCGTTCCGTGCCACAGCATCAACAAGCGTCCGTAGCCGTGAAAACAAAACAGCAAGACTGACAGATGATGACGAAGATATAAATCTTTTTTCAAAATAAAAGACCAAGATGCTCGGCAAAAAATACAAATTATATACGGTATACACACACACACACACACACACACACACACACACACACACACACACACACACACACACACACAAATAGCGATAAATCAGTAATGGTGTAAAGTACCTCTACTGGGTTTTATTAATTTTATTAAAACATTTTTTTATTATTATTATTTTTTTTTTTACATCAGAAATAATTATATCATACAGGTTGATATTATAATCATAGGTTTTAGGCAGTCATGTAATAATCCAACAATTTTTCAGATTTATTGCTTTATCTTTAGAAAAACAACAACAACAATTGTAGTAGTAGTAGTAGTAGTAATTATTATTATTATTGTTGTTGTTTTGTTGTAGGCTATTTTAAACATGCATCACCTTATATGTTATTGTATTATTTGTTATGATGGTTAATAAAAGAAAGAACAATATATAATACCAGAATATTTTTTTTGTCATGTTACTACAGTAAAGTTTCTAGCTTCACATATTTTTTTGTCCCCATTCGCCCTCTAGTGGACGCTACCATCCATGATCGACTAGAGAGAACTCGACGCCTACCGTTACTCACATTTTTGAGGAACACTATAAATAATATTAATCATAATACATTATGTTGATACTTATGACTGCACACGGAAACACCGATGAATGTATTTGATAAAATGTTTCACAGCACTGCAGGCGGTTTTATAATGTTCGTTGGACCGTAAAATGGTAGGACATATGTGATTTTAAAAAGTAACAATATTTATTGTTCTGAAAATAATCCTAGATCCCAACAACAGTAAACGCACCTTGCTAACGTTACTATAAAACTTTATTAAGACGATGGTATTATTTTGTCACAGCTGTCTTGCGTGTATAAACATTAAACCATGTGTATGTTTAAACGTATTTAACTATTAGTTAATCCTTTCATGTGACACAATGCAAATACGGTGTGTTTACAAACCCTTTTCAGTGAAATGTGTCGAAAGATCCGTGTCTCTTCTCCGGAGCCTGGTCACATGCGCGCTCGGGAATAATGGCTGCACAGGAACCCTCGCCACCATCTTCATTAGAAGGCAACAAACCTGGCTTCCCCAAGAAAATACTCGCCAACAAGCTGGAGGACAAGCATCTGTGCAATATCTGTCTGAAAATCCTTAGGAGACCGTTTCAGGCGCAGTGCGGACACCGTTTCTGTTTTTATTGTTTTAATAAAGCAGTGAGGTAAGCGTCAGATGGCCCCCCTGCCACGACACTACAAAAGATGAACACGAGCTGTCAGGCCTTCCGTGCCGTTTTTATGGTATATTTTATGAGTGTACAACAGTAAACGTTGCTTCAGATCGGGGAACATAAATAAATGCAGGCTTTCAGGTTGTGTTCGGCTTCAGGTTTTGCTGGCCGAGGTGTCAACTACAATAGCCAGACTGTTGCAGACTAATTTGCTATTGTCAAAATCAACTCTTTTGTTATATGTGGTGTGCCCTTGTATTTATCTTTTTTTTCTTTTTTTTTTTTTTTTTCTTGTGTGTGCCTGTGTTTGCGAAACCTTTCCTTTCCCATCGCAGCTCCGGACCACAGAAATGCAGTGGCTGTATAAAGGAGGACATATTTGAAGAAGCAACATCAATCTTGAAACAGGGCTGTGTAAGTATTCATTTTATGATACAGAACAGTTTAAATGGTAGGAAAATCGCCTTGAAATATTTGAAGTAATGATATAGCCCTTCTGAAAATAAAGTGATGATTAAAATGCCTTAATCACTGTAGTTTCCACTACAATGACACATCTACTAAAATACTGTTACTATGGTAAAACCACAATACATTTTTGTTTTGTATATTTCAGACTTTTTTGTAGCCGTGGTGGCTAATACAAAGTTACTTAAATAATGGGAAACATACTATTTTACGACACTACAATAGTTCTATTTTTTTATGAACTTTAGTACAGTAACTGTAGGAACTTGTGGCAGAAGCTGTGAAGTTTTTTTCAGAAGGATTGTGGCAAATGTGAAAGTGAAAGTTGTTTCAAACCTGACTTGTTGGATGGAATGACAGCTTTTACGGGCCATTCACTTTCATTTTATGGGGGAAAAGATGCAATGAAAGTTAATTGTGACCGAGGCAGTCTGTCCTCACAATTGTCATTTTTAGGTGAACAATCCTATTAATAATGATAATTAAGTTAGAGGTTTTTAAATGAGTGAGTATATTTTCATAAATTAAGTAATCCAGTAGGACATTTTTTTTCTTTTTTTTTTTCCAGATTTTAGGAAGTCAGTTTTTATACATTGAAGACAATGATAACTATATTGATAACAATAACAGTAAATGTTTAATACACATTGTAATTCTATAAGAATAGAAAAATCCTCACAGAGGAACAATATTATTGAAATAACTTTTTTTTTTTTTTTTCTGTGAGCATATAATAAACAGAATGTTATTGTCCATTGGCGTGAATGATAATATATTTATCTTTGTGGTCATAGTTCTTGGTGTGAACGGGTCTTAACCCATTTTTCACTGTTTGTAATTAGTTGAAACATGAGTTGATAAAAGTTGAAAGATTTCACTTTCACTATATGCAATTTCTTTTTAGGCTTTTCCCGATAATGCTGCCAAAAGAGAAGTTGAAGCACTTGAAGCTGTTTGCATCAATGAGGAATGCAGCTGGACAGGCACCATCAAAGAATATGAGGTACTGCACTCTGTGTCGCTTCCCTGTTTTATAAAACTGCTTTCTTTCTTTCTTTCTTTCTTTCTTTCTTTCTTTCTTTCTTTCTTTCTTTCTTTCTTTCTTTCTTTCTTTCTTTTCAAGTGGTGTTGTTTGCATTTTGCAAATGGTTTTAAATGACATCCACCATCTGTGTGGTTCTTTATCTCTCAAAGGCAAACCATGAGGGAAAGTGTGACTTCAGGATCTTTCCCTGCCCATCATGCAAAGAACTTCTAAGAGCCAACGAGCTTGAACGTCACAATGAGAGAGAATGCCCAGAAAGGATTCTTAATTGTAAATACTGCAAGGAGCCATTTCATTTTAAAAACATTAAGGTAAGACTCTTTATTTTCTTACAAACATTAAAAATACTGAACAGTTTTTTCTTAAATATAACGTAAGGATAATTAATCAAGCATTTCAATTTTAAATAATCCTTTATTCGTTCATGGCTTTCATTTTTAGGTTTTCGTGATACTACTACCGGTAAATATATATTTCTTTGTTTTTTAGGCCCATGATGAGATATGCCCAAAATATCCCATGATTTGTGAAGGTTGTGCCAAGAAAAAAATTCCCAGAGAGAAAGTATGTAATATTTAGGCTGTTTTCCTTTATTTTGTGTGTGTGTGTGTGTGTGTATATATATATATATATATATATATGCCAAGATTTTGAAAATTATAATAGTTATTTGGATATCTATCTTTTCTCTTCTGCAGTATGTGGACCACATTAAACTGTGCTCCAAATTCCGAACACCTTGCCGATTTCACGTTGTTGGCTGTGATATGACGGTAGGTAATCTCACTTTTTCTCCATCCATTGGACTTTAGACTCATTTTGGTTCCACAAACATTTCTTTTTTTAGCATCAGGCTCTCTGATTTCCTGTAGGTGGAAAAGGAGAAGATCCATGACCATGAGCAAGCCTGTTCCTACGAGCACTTAAACCTTCTATTACACTTCATCATGGGCATCAAGGTGAATCTGGAGAGTCTGCAGCCTCAGAGTCTGGAACTGGCCGGCCATAAGATCCACGAGCTGCATCAGTCTCTGCGGGAGCTGGAGCTGAAGATGGGCCAGCTGAGTGGAGCAGGGGCTCCCGTGCAGGGGGCCTGTGCGCCACTGCCACCACCGCCGGCTCCGACGCTGGGTACGTCTTTCACCCCACTCCCTACAGCTGTTGGGGCAGCCTTGGAGCTGCAGCTACACAGTGAGAAGACCAAAGTGGCGGAGCTCAGCCGCCACTGTCAGGAGCTGGAGCTGAAGGTAAGCACCTTTGAGAACATTGTCTGTGTGCTCAATCGTGAGATGGAGCGCTCCGCCACCACCATGGAGGCCTATAACCGTCAGCACCGGCTTGACCAGGACAAGATTGAGATACTCAACAACAAGGTAAAGTGTTGGATGTAAAGCAGATATGTATTTCTTTGAGCCTGAGATATATTTTTCTTTAATAATAGATTTGTTATGCAGGTACGGCAGTTGGAGAGGACAGTAGGCCTTAGGGATCTCTCCATCGTGGAGATGGAGGCAAAGATGAGGGACATGTCCGCTGCCACGTACGATGGTGTATTTGTATGGAAGATCTCCGACTTCTCGAAGAAGAGACAAGATGCTGTAGCCGGACGGGCACCTGCTATGTTCTCGCCTGGTATTTGTATTTAGTATATTTTATTTAACAATTACATATGAATTAATATGAGGGATTGCTTGAGTTCATCATTCAGCTTTGATGTGGACTTCTTAATGAATGCCTTCTCACACCAAGGTGCCCTGTTGTGTTTTACAGCATTTTACACAAGCAAATATGGCTATAAGATGTGTTTGCGCATCTATCTGAATGGGGACGGGACGGGACGTGGTACGCACTTGTCTCTGTTCTTCGTGGTGATGAGGGGACACAGTGATGCCTTGCTTAAGTGGCCTTTCAATCAGAAGGTCAGTCGAATCAAATTCTAACATTGTGCCATTAATGAAATTCGGACAGACTTTTCAGATTCAATGAAGCACCCGTTCTCTTTTTGACCTGTCAGTTCATTTAAAACTACTTAAATGCAATTTGTGGTGTGACTCCCCAAGAACTTACTGATATTAATGAATGAAAAAATAAAGAAGAAAATACTTGGACATTGACTACACTTCCGTAAATGTAAGGTGTAAGGAAAATATAAAATCGTTCTTAATTTTGGGATTGGTAAAATGTACTAATTTTTTTTTTTAAGACTAATACTCATTAAAGCTGCATTTATTTGATCAAAAGTACAGTAAAAATCTTTTTTTCGAGTGAAAGTGCAAGATTGCCTAAAAGGGCTTTACTGTAGGAATTGTATTTCAAATTGGAAAAATATTTTACAATAGATCTTAAATTTTAATATATATATATATATATATATATATATATATATATATATATATATATATATATATATATTTAAAAAAATATATATATATTTTTTTTTTATCAAACTATCACATTTATTTTTCAAATCCACTGGTCAAAATTGAAAGCCGAGCTCAAAATTAACTTGTATCCATCAGGCAGGCACTAATATAAAGTAATAATAAATTTAATAAATGTTAAATAATAATAGCAAGACCATCCTGTCGGGGTTATTCTGCAATAAAATGATCACTTGTTGCATGTGTTTTAAACTTTTTTTTTTTTTTCATTTTCTTTGTTGTCGACAACCCTTAAGTTTGTTATTCACATATAATATGTGACCGTTTTCTCAGCTTGTGCTTTTTATGGGGTCCTTATTGTTCCTTCCACTGAATCATGAATGTCTGGCTTCAGCTTTGCATCCATTAATACCCCTTTGGTTATTTAAGTGTTTATTCAACATCTTGGTCCTTAGGTCACCCTCATGTTGCTGGATCAGAACAACAGGGAGCACATCATCGATGCCTTCCGGCCAGACATTTCCTCTTCCTCCTTCCAGAGGCCTGTGAGTGACATGAACATTGCCAGCGGCTGCCCTCTCTTCTGCCCTCTCTCCAAACTAGACACCAAGAACTCCTACATCCGAGATGACACCATCTTCATCAAGGCCATTGTTGACCTCACAGGCCTTTAAGGTGTCAGATGTTGCTGCTTCACCATGTTGCTCTCTCCGGCCTGTAGTGGTTCCCGTGCAGTATTTTTTTTTTTCCCCTGAGGCCTGCTCCGTTGGTCTAAGCTCTTTGCAGTGCTCGCATAAGCCCAAAAAGACTACGGTGCCCAGTGTAATACTGTACTGAGCGTGAAGCCACTCTGCTTTATGAACCAAAATTGTTCCCAGAGTTTGTGCAGTTGTACTGTAATATAGTTGCCCTTTGGGAACCTCTCACACTTTCGTAGTGGGATAGCTGTCAGCTGTGATTGTAACGTAACTTACTTGCCTGTGCCATAGATGTGGCACCTTGCCTTTTATAGAGATTGAGAAGACTTTCTCCACAAGACAGACGTCATTTCATTTCCAAGCGCTTGGCTTGTCGCACTTACTATTTGGGTACTTTTTCCTTTCCTTAATGTTTGAGCTACTCGTAAGTGAATGTGTCGTGTGTAGACGGACATGGATTCATTAACGAATGATGTCGATGCGTTCATTTTGCGACTGTGTAGTTAACTTGCTACATACTCTTGAGTATACGCATCGGTGGTCTTCTGACATTCCCTTTGAGCATCTTGTGCCTCGAACATTTCTCGTTTTCATCGGCTCTCTGTAGTGGTGGACATTGCTTGAATTCAAAGTGCAGAATTTGGGTTTTGATAACCTGCTGGTGAGTTGAGGAGTGAGTGTGTGTGTGTGAAGGTGTTCTCTGTTTCTTGGCCTTCGTTTCCATTTTTGGTGTTCTTTGATGTGTTCATTTGGATCTTGCATGTTGGATCTGTGGAAGATACATTCAAGTTAGCAGCAGACCAGGTTATCACTCTGAGCCTGAGAAGCGAAGGCAGTTTAATTGTAAAATCGCTGTTGCAAAAAATCAACTAAATCATGCTGGTGTTAAAATCATCCAGTTTTGCTTTGGACCTCAAATGCCTCATCAGCCGACGTGGTTATACGTGAATAAAAGATGCAGCCTTTAGCCTAAAGGTAGTGTAAGTAGGACAGATAATCTTGTGTGCTTTATTGTGATGTGGAAAGGCGGATGTCTGTTAGCATTTCAATGTTTTCTCGTGTTTTTGGGTGTTCTGTTGATATTGTGCTCCATTGGGCAAACGTTATGGACGCCATTAAAACTATAAGACCGTGCCCATCAGTATAAACCAAGCAGGTGTTTGAGAACTCGTAGTAAGTGATTCCTGTCGTCATTTTCCTAGAAAGACTGTGGGGTTTGCATTCTTTAAATGTGCTAGAAATGAGGAATGTCATTTGTTATGCCATTTTCAAGTAGCCTCAGTCCTTAATAGACAGTAAGTTCAATGCATTTTGTCCATGAAATGTTTTTTTTTTTATTAATTTTTTTGCATCCAGAGAAGGCATTACTATACATATACAATGCATAACTCCTACATAAGGGCTTTTAGTATACAGTACGTCTTCCTTGTGAGCTTTTTGGTCTAGTTATTTTCTGAAACGGAGTCTGCGAAGCTTTTTTAAGATGCCTTCATGCTAACAAAGCACCAGGGCCCAGCCTATTTTCAAACCAGTTCCCACAGATATCAAAACCTCTCTGTGCATGAGAAGTTTTGATAGAAAAGAAAAAAATCATATTGTAAAGTATTGGTTTATGCTGTAGACCAACAGTTTATTTGTATTGCTTTACCTTTTTTATCTGTTGATTGCGATGGCGTATATGAAAGTACTGAAAATGTGCGTGTGGTATATAGTTGATTTAAGTATAAATAGATAACCTATACAGTGTGCACAGTTTTACGACTGATGTAGCTGTGGATATGACAAATATGATTCATAAATATATATTATAGATTTATATCGATAATACATGTACTATTTCCTGTTGGGATGGTTTCAAAATGTGTTCGGGCTCTTTTTGGGCTTTACTTTGGCAGCATCCTCTGAGGGAATGAGATTTTGAAAGATCTTCCGGTTTTTCCTCTCTCTCTCTCTTAAGGACCTGTCTACATGAATAGATCTCACCGTCATAGATTTCCTTGCTTGCTTTATGCCCCAATGAGATTTCAAAGTACTTGTGTGAATAGTTCTACAGACGTGACGTGCCTCTGTAGCATAACTGCTTCTCTAATACATAGCTTTAGCTAACATTGCATGTGGCCAGGGTGTGGTATTGTAAATCATATGAATAATATTCTTTGAGATTTTTGGAAAACACACTTTTTATTGACCTATTTTGAGTAGCCGTCACATGATTTACTAGTAGTAGTGCACACATTTTAGCTTGTGCAATTATACAAGTGTCCTTCCTGTTGTTGAGTGTTTGCATTCACTTGATTTGGGCTCACGTTCATACGCTGAAGAGGTGAATAGCAAATATTTGACCTTACGTAGATGAGAGCCCCCTTTATCTGTAAGAAATAATATGTTAACTTGACTTGCGTTTTATTTTTGGATAAGCATACGCTAGAAATGAGCTATTTTTTACGTTTTTGCATACCATTGAGATTAAAACTCACAGAAAAATTCATTTATGGAATCCAGGACTGATTTTTTTCCTCCTTCAGCTGACTAAGATTTGTATACTTTTTATTTCCAAGGTTGCATTTCATAAAAGTTGCTTTAATAATCAAACTTTCTACGTAACTTTGTATGCCTTTCTCACGGTGTCTCAGTGCCACTGATCTTCCCGATTCTGTTTTACAGAGCTAGAGATGTTACTGTGAAGGCACTGTGGGTTTCTTCCGCAAATTGTGGTAGTAGATGTGCCAAGGAAGGAACCTCTGTGTGATTCATCCTGTGTTATGATTGAGTTCTCAGTGAAACCTAAAATAAAGTCTTTTCTGTTCTCTTGTTTCTCCAGTCTTGTATATGTTACATCACACATGTCCACATGGGGGTGCTCATGCACCACTGATCATTATGCACCGTGGGTCATTTAAGGATGATGAGTTGAGCTTATCAGAAAATGGTTTCCTGTTAAATGTGATTACATATTAATGACTGAATCAAAGGTATGTGTCCACACATCATCTCTAAATCACATAAATGCATTGCTCACTCTCTCTTCCAGGAAATATGAGCTGTTATGGGGGTGTAATAAAGGGCTTCTCAGACTGATGGCTTTCACAGAGTCCAGTGAAGTGCTCTTGAGTTCAGGCTTTCCCTGTTGGACTGAGAGCTTCAGAGAGAGGTAAAGAGGGTGATGTCTGAGCAATGGCGCTTTCAGCCAATTACTTGATGTTAAGAGGAGGCATGGATGAAAGTGGTCCGCTGAAATTCCTCATGGTGATATAATCTCTGGAAAAAATGCTATATTCTACCAAAATATAGTAGATCTTTGTGTTTAATCTCCAGAAATGTAAACAAAAGAAAGATTTCAAGTTAGCCAATCATGAAGCCTAATAGCTTACAGTCGATCAAGTATATAGGCTATATCAATTAGATTTTTCCTAATGTTAACTCTGACATTGTAAAACTAGTCTTTTGTTTTATGGGACAATTTGAGTGAAAGTACACGATTGCCTAAAAGGGCTTTACTGTAGGAAATATGTCCATGAACAAAGACATGTTAAACTCTTAAATATATAAATTTGACTAAATGATACCAGAATATTCATTTTTAAGTGAGCAGTACTTTTCAAACGATTTTGATGAGAGCTCGGTATATTTTCCCCCCACCATGTTCTGGCATAAAAGGGCAATGGCTGAGATCTTCTCACTAGAAAATCTTCAATTAGGATTTTTGTCCATGTCTTTTCCCCTGGGCAAATCTGGAGCACTGTATCACCGTTAACAGACTCTAATCTGAGGATTAGCAAGAGGGTATTCCCTCTATCACAGCTTCCTCTCTGTGTGTAGTCCCCAGATAGAAATGATTCTGAAAGAAACAAAGCTGTCCTGTGCTCGAGGCTGGATAGTATGTCTGGGTAAAAATAAATATTTCAGATTAGTTGCAATTCACTTCATTTAAACGACTCTGATGTTGATTCTTTATAATCATAAGATAAATCTTTTACTCTGCCTATTTTTAATGTAATGCATTTGTGTTGTGCTGTCAGTCCTGCAGGTATCACTCTGTTTCTGGAACTATCATAGTTTGTGCCATGTTGTTCATTCTGGCACCATCTTAAGAAATCATGTTTTACCCGAGTTATGAGTTCAGTCAGTATTGAATTGTGCAATTAAGGACCGTTTCATGAAAAATGACTGGATAAATCTTTTTCTCTATTTCTCTTACTAAACTAAATAATATTTTTATATATAAAATAAAAAATGTATGACCAATAAAGCATAATTATTATGAACTGCAGCCCAAACAATGTCAGGCACAAGTTTTAATTTTATATTATAAAAAGTTTGCTTTGTGCTTTTTTTAAATAACAAAAATAGCCCCCTTATGATATGTTTTAAATGCATTCATTGTGGTAGCATGTTGTAGAGTGAAATATAGAGTTTTTCTTTTGTCATATTTATTGTATAAAAGACAGATGAACTGCAGCTATTGGCCTCGATCAGACAGAATGGCTTTATGCAGTGAGAGGCGCCTTTTGAATAGTTTTCTGTTGACAGTGAGCGTGTTGTGTACTATTTATGTGCCTGGGCTTTGCCTGCTGCATCTTGTGTTTTTGTAGAAGCGCTCTGAGTGCCTGAAGTTGAAAGATAAATAACTAAAAATCAACTCTGAGCAGAAAAGCAGCCAACATCATTCGTGTTTTTTTTTTGTTTTTTTTGAATGAATGAATGGAGAGGCGGGCTGTTGTTGTGGTGATGTCTGATGTTTATAGTTGCTTGGAACCTTTGGAACTAATGGAATTACCAGAGACTACAGTGATGGAGGAGGAACTTGTGGTGGCTGCCGTGGGTTAAGGCGAGCGTGATTTCACCAAGTACAACATGTTCCTGGATCAAAATCTTTGTTGATCCTCGACCAACATTCCAATCAACCAATCAGAACTGAGTTATAAATTTTCAGGAAATATCTGTTTTAGGCGTACAACCAGAGTTAGGTGCTTCTACACTCTTTTTAATCAGCTATCCCACAAATTTTAGGAATAAATTATGGGTAGTGTTAGGTATAAGGGTAGGGATTGGTTAAACTTATGTTTTTGGACAATGATGTTGATCCAGGAACATGCCTTACTTGGCAAAATCACAGCGACCCGTGGGTTACCCAGAGCTGTTTTTTTTTTTTTTTTTTTTTTTAAATACGTTTCTGCTAAAATGACAGTTCGTTCAACAGCGAGCCAAAGATTCTAGAGTGCTTGCACAATAATCCTTGATTAGACTGACAGGACAGCTGATGCGGTGGCTGCCAAGCAACATCAAGAAATGCAGCATGCTGCTCTTTTCTAAATTAAAAAAAAAAAAAGTGTGGTGCGCTTTGCATTTTCAAACCTGAAAAATCAGTTTCCCCTGTCACACACTGATTTCCCATCATCTGAGCAACCCCTTAAGACATCCTCTGTGCTGTGGCTCAGGTTACCATTTAGGGGTGTACAAAGAACACTTTTTGACCCACTTGAGAAAACAGAGTCAGACATCCTCCTGGAGCCCAAAAACGGATGATTTATCTTAGCAGTAACAGATTACACATGCTGTTACACAGGCTTCTTTAAATATTGCAACTGATGCCAGTGTCAACCAACAAATCCTTTCAAAGGAACTGTCATAATGCTTAAAAAACTAAAAGGCAGTAGCTACTCTTTATGCTGTCTTTTAAACAGCGACTTTTCAGTCGTTAACTAAAACTACAACTATATGAGTTAGTTAGGTGTAAGTTATTTATATGCATGTATACAGGTGAGTTTGTTTGCATATTGCTGCCTCGAAAATATTTTTGACAGTAATTAGGTTATGTATCTTTACTAAAAGTACAAAAGACTGTCCAGTTTATCTTAGACCAATCCTCACCATCTGCCTTCATGATAAAAGGATAGCTCACCTAAAAATAAAACTGTCATGATTCACTCATGTTCATGTTCATATAAATTGTGCATAACAAATGGCAATGTCTGGAAAGTCTATGGGGTCCAAGTGAAAGTCTGTGGTATTTAATCTTGTTTGGAACACAGGTTTAGAACAACAAGAGTGTGAGTAAATGATGAAGGAACTTTCATTTATAAGTGAATTATCCCTTTAGCGTGGGTGTAACTCTTAAATCATGGAAGCAAGGCTCTGAGGGGGTAACATGGCGTTATTATGGCTCACAGTGGGGAAAGTTTGAGTGGTCTTTTAGGGAAGGTGATTGAACGGAATGGGTCTACCTGCTGAGAGAAGAGGCACTGTGCTGAAGGAGTCATGCTGGGAGTGACTGGGTTTGCTAAGCCTTTTCCCATATGGAGGCTTCCATGACTTTGATGGGTGCTTTAAAATGTCTCTGACAGCAGCATTTGTATGTTTGGTGGAAAATGTGTGTCCTGTAATCATGCCCTTTCCTCCAATTCATCTACATATGCAGTGGAATTTTGTCAGATACAGATAGCATCTAAAGCAGCCTGAAATATGAAGAATATGTGTGAGATTATGATTGTTTTATCAATCCGTATTATAATTCTTTAAAACATTCTTTAGTGACAAAAAGTAGATTGTCTGTAGTCCATTCATTCGTGTGAAATAAGAGATGTTTTAGTTTGTTAGTAGGTTTGGTGTCGGCATCTTAAAACTGTCTTCAGGGAAAAGTTCGCCACTAAACTCTGGGAGATCTTTTCATGTGGTGGACCTCCAGATCTTCTTGGCTGACTTCACTTCTATGGCTGCTTCCAGTCTGTGGCTCTACCTCGTAGTTCTTCAAAAGATTTGGTAAGATTTCAAATAAAACCACATTCATCACCCTGCTTGTAATAACCAATGAGGATTTTGATATGGCTATTGCTCCCCATTAGTCTATGGAAATTAAACACATAGAGGTGCATCACAATAAATTAGAATGTCGTGGCAAAGTTCATTTATTTCAGTAATTCAACTCAATTTGTGAAACTTGTGTTTTAAATACATTCAGTGCACACAAACTGAAGTAGTTTAAGTCTTTGGTTCTTTTAATTGTGATGATTTTGGCTCACATTTAACAAAAACCCACCACTATGTTATTCATGGTTTTCTTGAATATGTGTAATGATGAGTTTGGGTTCTGGAATTACTGGAAGTTTCCCCCCATGCCACATAAAGGAATGTGTATTTCAGAGAAAGTTCTGATGCGTTTCAATAATTGTAAGCAGAGAAGAGCACTCGAATTAGTGACATGGACCCAGGTTGCATTTTAATAGACTTCGGATTTGACCTAAGGCCTGGTTCACACGGGACAAATTAAAATTGTCGGCCGATTTTCCAAACCTGAGAGACCCCACACACGGCGATAAAAAATCACGGGTCTAACAGTTTTGGTTGTTCAGTGAGTGGTGTGCAGCCACACGGCAATATCAACACATCACACATGAACCGATTTGACTCCCGAGCATTCCCAGGTCAGACAGGAAATCTCGCAAAATCCCTCGAGATCAAACGTGACTTCAGAGTAAACAATCATGGCGGACGAAGAGGATGCAATGGCCATAGTTTGTGCTTTGTTTTTAACGGAAATAAAACATAAGAAAAACAAGAAAAGGCGATGGTCAAAGAAGTGGACACAATGCGAGCATGGACTATACTTGCTACATCATGATATGGAGTTAGTTGTTGTTTTATCTCATAGAAATGTTAATACGTACTACTACACAGATTAATATCCGTTGAAATAAACGTTCATATATTAGTTTCCATGTACTCTGGTGGATTGCAGTTGTGGATGTAGTTATGCCCATTGACTTTATTTGTATTTGTTATATTTGTTATATTATATACGCTGGCTGTTTTGATTTTGTTTCCCGGTACTTCCTCACCGCGTCGTCACATCGCTTTCTGATTGGCTATACGTCACAGTCCACAGGCTGCGTGATTGTTTGTCCTCGGGGGACACCACACACGAGAAGAAATCGGGCCAAATAAATCCAACATGTTGGATATCCCCGATTTGAGATCGGAGTGGTCCCGACGTTCTTCCGAGCAGAGGAGAACGGTCTTAACACACCACACACGGCAGGAATATTTGATCAGATTATTTTACGATAATCGGAGCATCCTAAGATTGTCGGAAGGGGTGAATCGGGGCTAAAATCGGCCTAACTATCCTGCCGTGTGAACCAGCCTTAAGACTTGACAAAAAAAGCTTATGAATATATTAAAAACAACTGAAGTATATTATCCTTAATTACTTAAATCCTAAAAAAGAACCGCAGGATGATTTGTATGGTTTTATTATGGTTTTATTATATCTGTGTCACGTACAGTATTTCATGTATGTGGTGGTAGAGCAGACCTATATTATAGAATTTATTGGCATACAATATGTCCGTCTATTGTGTGTAAACTCCAAAATGTCAAAAGATTATTAAACATGGAGGGAAGCACCATGCCATACAGTGTGTTCTCATATTTCATTACCGTGTCAGAATAAGGAAGATTGGCTGGATGCTAAGAATACGGAAAAATAATTTAAAAATGTCAACATCAAAGATATCCCTATCCCTTACTCTAACCCTAACCCTAATCTTTTCATAGCTTATTTACTTCATATATATATATATATAACCGAGGAGCTGATGATACTGCGCATGCGTGATTCACATGAAGCAGACTGACACAGATCGCATCTGAACCGATTTGATTCTTTTGGTGATTGATTCTGAACTGATTCTGTGCTTTTAATTTAACATGTTTATTTAAAACAATTCCTTATAAAACAGATGGAATTAGAAATAAAGGCCTGCTTCTAATAAAAGCCTGCTTCTAATAAAAGCCTATTACATTCTGCAGTTCAGGTAAATTAAGTCCCCGGCTTTTATTTGAAGAATTATGGTATACACTAACTAAAGGATTATTAGGAACACCATACTAATACTGTGTTTGACCCCCTTTCGCCTTCAGAACTGCCTTAATTCTATGTGGCATTGATTCAACAAGGTGCTGAAAGCATTCTTTAGAAATGTTGGCCCATATTGATAGGATAGCATCTTGCAGTTGATGGAGATTTGTGGAATGCAGTCCAGGGCACGAAGCTCCCATTACACCACATCCCAAAGATGCTCTATTGGGTTGAGATCTGGTGACTGTGGGGGCCATTTTAGTCAAATGAACTCATTGTCATGTTCAGGAAACAAGTCTGAGATGATTTGAGCTTTGTGACCTGGTGCATTATCCTGCTGGAAGTAGCCATCAGATGATGGGTACATGGTGGTCATAAAGGGATGGACATGGTCAGAAACAATGCTCAGGTAGGTTGTGGCATTTAAACGATGCCCAATTGGCACTAAGGGGCCTAAAGTGTGCCAAGAAAACATCCCCCACACCATAACACCACCACCACCAGCCTGCACAGTGGTAACAAGGCATGATGGATCCATGTTCTCATTCTGCTTACGCCAAATTCTGACTCTACCATCTGAATGTCTCAACAGAAATCGAGACTCATCAGACCAGGCAACTGTCAGTCTTCAACTATCCAATTTTGGTGAGCTTGTGCAAATTGTAGCCTCTTTTTCCTAATTGTAGTGGAGATGAGTGGTACCCAGTGGGGTCTTCTGCTGTTGTAGCCCATCTGCCTCAAGGTTGTGCGTGTTGTGGCTTCACAAATGCTTTGCTTCATACCTCGGTTGCAACAAGTGGTTATTTCAGTCAAAGTTGCTCTTCAATCAACTTGAATCAGTCGGCCCATTCTCCTCTGACCTCTAGCATCAGCAAGCCATTTTCCCCCACAGGACTGATGCATACTGGATGTTTTTCCCTTTTCACACCATTCTTTGTAAACCCTAGAAATGGTTGTGCGTGAAAATCCCAGTAACTGAGCAAATTATGAAATACTCAGAACAGCCCATCTGGCACCAACAACCATGCCATGCTAAAAATTCTTAAATCACCTTTCTTTCCCATTCTGATATTCAGTTTAGAGTTCAGGAGATTGTCTTGACCAGGACCACACCAGTAAATGCATTGAAGCTACTGCCATGTGATTGGTTGATTAGATAATTGCATTAATGAGAAATTGAACAGGTGTTCCTAATAATCCTTTAGGTGAGTGTGTGTGTGTGTGTGTATATATATATATATATATATATATATATATATATATATATATATATATATATATATATATATATATATATATATATATTAGGGGTGGCACGGTTCAGTTTGTTTCACGGTTTTAGAGTCACGGTTTTCAGTACAGTTCGGTATGACCTATGTAAATATATATTACTCTTAATACTTGCGGGTTTGCACAAATCTTCTGCAAGCTCACGTCCTCTGGCTCTTAAAGCTGTGGTAGGTAACTTTTGACGCTCTAGCGGTTAATAAACAGAACTGCTTGCGTCTTGCGGAAGAACATCGTAGCCGGAACTACTTCTCTCTGTTTATGTCTATAAAGAATCACAAAAGTACTGGGTTACTCCGCCGCGGTACCCCCGAAGCAATCTAAAATAGTCCGAATATAAATACTTATTATAGGTGTACCCTAGTGATACATGACAAGCTAAAAACACGGTTTGGAAAATGGATTCATGGTGTACTCGCTTATTATATAAATTTTTCTACATTTTGAACACAAACAAAGTTACGGACCGCAGCTCTGATTGGTTGTTTCTTACCGGGAGCGGATTAATTAGTGCAAATGGCAATAGGACCACTGGGAGGAGCCAGAGGAGCTTGATTTTTTCACAGATTATCTGTCTCATATTCTACTGTCAGGACATAATGACAGGTTCAACAAATATGTAAAAAATATATTTTTACAAAAGTTACCTACTGCAGCTTTAAATGTTTAAACTGACAACGCTTAAATGAGTTTAGTTTAAACACATAGTAACGTGTGCTGTTCAGGTCTCATGTGCGCGTGCGCTATCAGCACCCGGGTGATGACGAAATAGATGACTGCTCATATTCCAGCAGTAATTCACATTGATTAAGAGTGGTTGGTTTGTCCAGGTTTTTTTCCCTCTCATTGCTATTGTTGTTATGTCTGGTAATCCAGAATGCGCATCCATCAACAGAAACATATAATAGTTGAACCCAGTTTGTTTTACGTGCTATTTATAGACAACCAGCAAACCATACAGATGCTCTGACATACTTAAGTTGAACCGCGATCCCAGCGCGTGCCGAATCGTGTGGGGTGAACCAAACAGTTCAGTTGTTTTTTTTCAGCGAACCTTGCCAACCCTAGTGTGTGTGTGTGTGTGTGTGTGTGTGTATATATATACACACACACACACACACACACACACACACACATATATATATATATATATATATATATATATATATATATATATATATATATATATACACACACATATATATTATATATACATATTATACATATATTATATATACAGTACAGACCAAAAGTTTGGACCGAAAAAGAGTTTTCTTTATTTTCATGACTATGAAAATTGTAGAGTCACACTGAAGGCATTGAGGGCTATTTGACCAAGAAGGCGAGTGATGGGGTGCTGCGCCAGATGACCTGGCCTCCACAGTCACCGGACCTGAACCCAATCGAGATGGTTTAGGGGTGAGCTGGACCGCAGACAGAAGGCAAAAGGGCCAACAAGTGCTAAGCATCTCTCGGGGAACTCCTTCAAGACTGTTGAAGACCATTTCAGGTGACTACCTCTTGAAGCTCATCAAGAGAATGCCAAGAGTCTGCAAAGCAGTAATCAAAGCAAAAGGTGGCTACTTTGAAGAACCTAGAATATTATATATTTTCACTTGTTTCACACTTTTTTGTTATGTATATAATTCCATATATAATTCCACATGTGGTAATTTGTCTAAATAATACAACTTTATAAATGGAATGCAATTATGCAATTTTATTTTCAACAAAGCATAATGATCACAGTCGCTTTGTCTGAAATTGAGCTGGGCGATGTGAATTAAGGCCTACCCACTTTCTGTAACCACTGCTGACTAGGGTTACTCACGCATGTTGTTACAGGAAACCATAACATGTTTTCAGCAGAATTTATGCAGTAAAGAAATGTTAAATATAAGGAAGTATCGAATCATTTTAATGATCAGCAGATACATAGACTATTGTAAATAAAAAAAAAATGTAAATTAGATATTTAAAACAAATGCATCAACTTTCCAATAAACAATGTAAAAACTGATCCCAACCTAACAAGAATAATAGAATTTCAGTTCTAGTTAAAACATACCTTTATTAAACTACATTTGTCTGAATGTATACTGTTTGTGTGTGTGTGTGTGTTAAAATATATTTTAACTTATGGAGGGCATTTAGCTTAAATGTATTAATTTAATAAATGCTTTTTAAAAAGTGACTTACAAATTAGGAAAATCTCAAGCAATTTGTTATAAAAGCTGATATTTATACACAATGTCAAGTTCAACGTATAAGCTAGATTAGTACACAATTAAATTGTAAGAAAACCCTGTAAAATAAGGCCCAACGTAAATGTGAAGGAGTAATGTATATTCAATTTGAGGAGACGAATGTTGAGGAAACAAAGTATGATGAAAAGCTTTGTACGGACTTTAGATACAGTAAGATAAAAAAAGAACACACTAAAACAAACACTAATAATAGAAACAGATGCCAGCAGATGTGCACTTTTAGTCAGAGGAGTAAAGGAAGTGCACATTTTTAGTCTGAGTGTGTTTACTAACTTTCAGATTTTCTTGTGGCTGATCTGAATGCTGTTTTCTTCTGCATCGCAGCGTTCGAGCTGAGAAGGCATAAAGAAAGGGGTTCACACAACTGTTAATACAGAAAAGAGCGCCAGTTATATTGTTGCTGCCATCTGATTCCCATGGCATTGCCATAGAGACCAAGTTGTTGATCATAGCGGGGGTCCCAAATATGAAGAAGGCCACTACGATCCTGACAGACAGTTTTGTCAGCCTGTGGCTTCTGAAGGAAACTGACTGATTTATCCGTTGGTGAAGTCGATGGTAGAAACACAACAGGCTGAAGACAGGCACAAAAAACATCACTAGAGTTTCGACAAGTAAGATGACTATTTTTTCTTGTTTATTCTCATAATCCTGATAACAGCGTAGAAGCCCAGCCTTCTGCTTCACGTTTCTGTAATAAAGAGCATAAGAACCCAGAGCTCCACTTAATGTCCATATTCCAAAAATCAGCCACTTTTGTCCCTTCTGCCCGAGCTTGGCCCATCTCTGTGGATACAGCACCTGCAGGTACCTTTGCACACTCAGCAAGGTGACAGAAAGCACACTACTGTAGAGGCTCCAGTACACTACATAGGAAAATAACTTACACAGACCTTGGCCAAAAACCCAGCCGTTAAGAAGGGCATCAATCCACACAGGCAGAAATATCAGACTCAATAGATCCGAGACAGCCAGACTCAGCATCAGTTTTGGGGTGAAACTGTCATCCTTTAAATGCTGGGCGAGCATGACCAGCGCCGCTACATTACCGGGTACACCCAGCGCACAGCACAATCCAAGAACAGTGCTGGATGCTACTGCTGAGGTACGGACAAACAGAGAGTTGTTAGAAATGTTCTGATACTCCATGGTCATCTGCCATTTGGTGATGTGAATATGAAGTTTGAGGTTTTCTAGTAAAAGCTCACTCTGGTGTACAAGTAGCATGATTGTGGTTTGTAAGTGACACTTCCTTCTGCCACGCAATGATGTGTTTTTGTGAGTTTATGTGCTGAGAGATTAGCACCTTTACCACTTAAAATGGTTTCAACATTTACCTAAAAAGTTAATTTCACATCTGAATTAGGCTTTGTTTTGGAGCAACAACATGTCTAGCAAGGATGGATGAATATGAATTAGGTCCAAAAGTCCAATGAAATCTGCAGAGCAGAGGCGAATGTGGCTACTCACTTAAGCTTACATGCAAAGTCACAGAGTGTATCGGCAACGTTTCAGATGACAAATGGTCTGGTTTGCAGTGTGTTGAAGACCACACTAAATGTGTTAGGAACACAGAGCGCAGAGTCTCGAAGACAATGCTACCTTGACAGAAAACAAGTTAAGTGAAACAGAAAAGTTAATGCGGATGCTGTCTGAAAAGGTGGATGACAGGTCAAAGCGAGAAAATATAATGAATTTCTAGGAATGAAAAATAGGTTTGAATGCCCACTTGTGCTCTTGTGCTTCACACAAATTGGTGAAATTATGTTTTGCTTTGTGAGTGCCTATCATGTCTTCTCTGAGGCCAAACTTCAGATATCTTTCCTCAGTCTACTCATATAATTTATGGGTGGTAGGTTATGAGTGATGCTAAAATTGTCTCATTAAACCTTGAAGGGAGCCAATCGTGAAATTAACAATCAAAAAATAATATCTTACCTTAAAAGGGAACAGGCTCAGATTGCAATAGGAAACCCATCTAATTCATTAAAGAATAAACTTCAGGTTTAAGGATATGATGAAATATACAGGAGGACATTACATTTGTGTTGTAGACAAGCTTTTTGGAGAAAGGGTCCTTATCAGAAGTGTGTGTGTTTCCCAAAACACATCTAAACTTAATATTTATATGAATTAATTGACAATATATCATAATTTTCTGCTAATCACATAAATATTGGAGTAGACTAACTGTGCACTCGACCACAGCTTAGGCCTTAATCCACCTAAATATAAAACAGCTTCGAGACAGGCTGCTAAATTGAACAAGTGTGAAAACCTACTGTTAGAGAATTTTTTGTGCTTGTGTCTAGACTCTAGACAGATCATGGATAAATATAAAAGATAAAATAAAAGATTGTGCTATAGGCATACAGTGGCTATAGAAAAGAACCACCCCCTTTAAAATAATCACAGTTTATTGCTTTGCAGCCTGAAATGAAGACAAACAATTTGTTTTATCCAGCTGTATTTACTTATAACATTCATGTGTATACAGTACACAGTACTCTTTTCTGTTGAAACTGCCTGATTCACAACACCTGATTTCAAACGTATTCTTTTCTATTCAGTGGATCATAGTGGTATTGATCATGTTTGTTGGAAGAAAGTTCTCAGTGATAAGTAAATTGATGACGACGGGGTACAGTTAAACTGATCAAAAGAATATTTCATTCCAATAGATCGAAACGAAATGCAAGTGTGACCCTGAACCACAAAACCAGTCTTGGGGTATTGGTTGGGGTATATTTTTAGCAATGGACAAAAAAAAAAAAAAAAAAAAACATTGTATGGGTAAAAATTAAACATTCTTATTTAATGCCAATTATTTTTATTTTTTTTTGTATTTCCTACCACAAATATATAAAAACGTAATTTTTGATTAGTGATATGCATTGCTAAGAATTTCATTTGGATTTTAAAGGTGATTTTCATTATTTATTTTTTTGCACCCTCAGATTCCAGATTTTCAAATAGTTGTATCTCGGCCAAATACTGTCCTATCCTAACAAATCATACATAAATGGGGAGATTATTTATTCAGCTCTCAGATTATGTATACCTCTCCAAAAACTGGCACTTAAGACTGGTTTTGTGGTCCAGGGCCACAAATG
This sequence comes from Carassius auratus, assembly GCF_003368295.1. Lineage (NCBI taxonomy): Eukaryota > Metazoa > Chordata > Actinopteri > Cypriniformes > Cyprinidae > Carassius > Carassius auratus. The sequence goes on along the minus strand of NC_039247.1, from coordinate 9,335,152 downwards.
GTTGAAACGCAATACAAAATATTGCTGAGACTCTACATTACCCTGTGTATTCTGAGTAAGATGTATAATAATCAGTCTCTACTATGCAATAAATTCCTGAGTGAAATTGGAAATTAGTTTTTGTCATTGACCAGTCATTAAAAAAGTAGCATCTCTTTTGGAGGCTTTTTTCAGTTGTGTGGATATAACAGTTATTACCTAATTTTTAAGAGTAGGATGATGAATACTTTAATTTGCAATACTGTATTATGTAGATTGGTGAATTTCCAAGACAAAATGAGTAGGACTAAGCTTCTCCTGGTCTCATCTTCTGCTTTAAAATACTTCAACACTTCATTAACTCAGCATTGGCAATAAAAGCAGAAGGTTAGAGGTGAAAAGTGGGCCCCTGTAAGGTACACACCCCAGCTCTCAAGGTCAGAAAATGGTCCAAAGTTGAGAGCAGTGCAGTTGCTCCAGGGAGGCCGAGAGTATCTAATGACACCTCAGCAGGATGCTGGATTGGTACGTGACTGTAAAAAGGGGCCCTGAGGTTGTCTAGGTCATTTCTTTTCTTCCTGTTTTGCGTTCTAATTCGATAGGTGGCGACAAGTAGTGTGAATGCACAACCATATGAAAGGTGAAAGGGTGAAAAGCAAGGTCTGATGGGATAGCTCAGTGTGCAGTGGTTGGACATTGCTTGCCACCATGTTATGGTTCATCATGACTGCAAAAAGTTTCCACTGAACACTCCAGTGATTTCCAACCCACGATTTCAGACATTAACACTAGACTTATGCTAGAATCTCCTGTATGTTTTCTCCCTTGACTGCATTTCAGCATGTACATAACTCACTGAAACCTCTAATGATGCAATTTAAATCCAAACAGAGCAGAGCAGCGTTTACTATATTTTCAAGGAATAGTCTGAACAATATGCAGATCACGAAATCAACACTCTCTTAAGAGTCTTTAAAGACCGTATTTCTCTTCTGTAGAGTGAATTTCATAAAATCAGTGTTTCCTTGAGCGTGCAGAAGACTGTCAAACAGTACCATTTGGATAATTAATAGCGAATCTTGCATATGTTAGAGCAACAGCTCATTTTCTACTTTTTTACCACCATCTGGTAGTGCCTACATTTATTAGACACCAGAAACTCCCACAAATCAAAAGAAATTCCTTACAGGAAAGGAGTCATTTGTCATCTTTAAGACTAGAAGCATGGCAAGAAAACTAGCATGCTTATGTGGCAGAAAGGAGTGCATTATGAGGGTATCAGAGGTTTATCCATTGCATTCTTTCAGGATGGGCAGCTCACAGAGCTCATGGAAACTTGTCTTTGAGCTTGAGAGTGGTAATATTCATATCTATCATGATGTCTACCACTGAAGGTATCAGTAAATTTGTGTTCTGTACATACAGTGGGAACAGAAAAGAATCACCCCTTTTAAAATAATCACATTGTTTGGCTTTGCAGCCTGAAATGAAAATGGACACTGTTGTTGTTTTATCCAGCTTTATTTGCTCAGTGCAACTTATAATATCTAAGTGAAATATATAATAACAAAGTGTTAAAAACAACAACAACAAAAAACTGATTCACTGAATCACCTTTTGCTTTACAGCCTTTAGTCTGCTGGGATATGTCTCTTCATTTTTACTTTCACTTCCCCTCCAGGAAAGCTCTTTTCATACAGAGCAAGTTAACAACTGACCACATCTGAAAGTCAAATGGAAAAATTAATAGAACTGATGGCGCTTCAGGAAATACCTAATATGGACAAAGGCATCGCTGTCACTGTGACTTAATAAAGAGTAGACAGAAACATATTGAATGGTGAAACATGAAGGCAGTAAACACTGAACTCTGACAATAGTTTATCTGTGTTCTTCAAGCCATCTCGGGTGTTTCCATACTGGTTAAGTGTATCTATGATCCATTGCTAATCAACATAGGCTTTATTACAGTGTAGAACAACTACACTGCCTCATCCTGTGATAAGAAGCCACATCAGCTCACAAAAGGAAGTTAATCCAAACATTCAACTGATGTTGTGGAGTTAAAATGTAAGAACGTTCTCTTTTTTTGGACAACAGGTTTAGAAACTGTGACGATTCATGTGTTGTGCGTCATCCCTGTATTGAATTGTGGCGTTGCTCTGCCTTCCAGCTGATTGCTTTCTGATGGGTTCATCGAGGACACCTGCTGTTGATTTCCAGCCTTGCCATTTAAAAAGCAGTATGACAACTGGTCAGAAGGGAGCTGCATTTTGGACTTGGTTTTCGTTTGGTTTCCATTTAAACCTTGCTTTACTTGATGTGTTCAACATTACTACAGACCATTACACTCTCATGCATTCACTTAACTTTACACCACTGATTCCTGACTGTTTTATGTTACCCTGTTTCTTTTTTGTTTAGTTCTGTTTTGTTAATAAATTTGTTATTTGCACTTTCTTGTGTGTTCCCGTTTTTGTTACGTCCTTTTTGAGCCATGAAGCATAACAGAAACAGTTTTCATTACAGCAGAATGATAGTTTGGCGTGTTGCTTTTTCAAATGCATGTTATAAGCAGGGAGGTGTTTTGTCTCACCGCGTGAATTCATGGGCACACACAAACACATGGAAATTATTTAAATGCAAAAAATAATAATAATTCACAAGCGTGTATTGAACCCGTGGATGTCGTACTGAACTGTTCAATATTATATTGAGAATTGTGGCGTCCACATCTATGTAGGAAGCACAGCTCACACAGAAGTCACTTTCGAACCAAGCAGACTTCTAATGGTCAATGTGGCAAATTAAAAAAAAAAAAAAAAAAAAAAAAAAAAAAAAACATCACAAAAATTCAGATAGGGTGGATTCCTATTGAAATGACTGGGTTTCACTTGTGAAAATTTGGCGAGCAACAGTGAATATGACTGCACATTTAGAAGGGTGACTATGGCTATGTGAGCTGTAGATAGAGAAGCAGTGCAGGTTTTGGAACAACTGCACATTGTACGTTACGTTTTATGCCTTTTCCAGATGTTTTTTACTAAAGCATTTTGCAAATTGGCTTATTCATTTAAAACTGTGCATTACACACCTTATGCCAAAATACAGAGCCTGTTTCAGAGCTGCTCAGCATGGCATGCATTGAGTATGAATGTATGAAAAGTTTCAAACCACCTGGAAACTAACGGTTTTTGGCTTTTACGGTAGATTGATTTATTGACAAAAACCTGAAAAGTTCTGGACCACCAGATGCTTGGAATGTATAGCTGGAACATGGCAGAATAATTTTATAAAGAATTCATCCAAGAAAAAAAATAAAAATAATTGAAGAACAATAGAATGTTTTTTATCTTTGTTCAACTTGAATAGCATTTTGAAATGATGTAGATGACTAGCATTGCCACTGCCCTCAACTCAGTCTTCATCTGATTCTCCTTGTGAGATGTCCTCTCACTTAACAATGAATCCATTCTTCAGTGGTTTTATAACCTAGTGGAGGTTTGTGTGGTTAGACGTAGAGGAGGTTCTGTCTCTAAACTTTGTGGATCACCATGCTTTTTTTTTCTTTCAGTAACACAACTACTTTGAGATAAGAGGGCCCCTCGAAAAGGCTGTTTTTTTCTTGTCACCAGCTACTGTTTTTGTTCGAGGGCCTTGTTTTCTCACTGATCGAGCGTTGCAAAAGCCTGCGAGAAAGGGGAATTATTTTTTTTAAATAGCAGTAACTCAATATGGTTCTCATTAGGAAGTGTATTAAGCAGGGGTTTATTGCATGTCTGCAGTATGTTCAGCTTGGCACAGACAGTCTCCCAGATGTTTGCACTTTGTTGCATATCGCTGCCTATGTTGACTGTGATGCAGCTTAAACTTTATGTTAAACCATAGAGTAACATGGTTTGCCTTCACAGCTACTGAGAAACTGTATTTATTGCCTTTAGTCTTTTCTCTAAAGGACAATGAGGAGTAGACAGGAAAGTGGAGGAAGAGAGAGAGAGAGAGAGAGAGAGGTGGATCAGGTCCGAGAAACGGCACAGGTCAGATCCAAACCTATGTTCCCACGAGCACGTGCACCACCCACTGTGCCATAGTTCCAACAGCTACTGAGGAAATTGAAGGAGACACACACAAAAAAACACATCTCAAAATGTGGGTCATTTAGAAATAAAAAGGGATGTCTGTTTTAAGGAAAGGTAGACATTTCAAGAATATAAATGTAGAGCAAAGTACAGAATATATGATGTTGTTCATCCTCTCTTGTCAGCTCTCAGGAGGTACAGTATAAGGACGGAATGGGGACATGGTCTAACAAGGCGAATGGAATGACTGAAGACCACAAATATTTAAAAAGTCAGTTGAAAGTACAGGATTTTTCTCCATATTGTAGGCTTAAATGGTGGCCAATGATTTGAAGGTCCAAATAACAGAGTCAGTGCAGCTTCAAAGGACTATACATGATCCCAGCCAAGGAATTTATTTATTTTTATTTATTTTTTTACCACCACAAATGCAAATCGTGCACTAGCTCCATGATGCGGGTCCTCACACTCACAAATTACATAATAGCGTTGGAAAAGGTCACACGCATTTAGCTCTTCAACTGTGTACTATGGTTAAAAAAAGTAGGAAAGTGCTAAAAACTCACTCAAGCAAATGTTCATTAATTTTCTCCTTTTGTGTTCCACAGAATATGGAAAGCATTCTGCTTTGGAATGGAATAAGAGTGAGCAAATGATGACAGAGTCATTTTTCGGTGAACGCTTTAAGTTGGCCGCATTGCTACTTTCAGTTAGTTGAAAACCGCTTATTACTTTCAACACCTTGTCTTAATTTTTTCAGATTACCTCTACTTATTTATTTAGTTCTCCAGACATAGCCTACAGACAATTTTACACATTTTTAAATAACTTTCCACTTTGATCATGTCACTAACATAGTTTTACAGGGTCATGCACCTACACGGGCACCTGGAGCATGTCTGTAGTTTGCTTGGTAGGATGTTTTGTACATGATAATGACAGTGATTTGGTTGCTTCACTTCTGTTTTTGAGGTCTGAGGTAGAGGTGTTTAAACGGTAGTATAGTATAGAGCTGTAGTCAAGTCCGGCTTTGTCGAGTCCAAGTCAAGTCCAAGTCCAGGACTAGTCGAGACCGAGTCAAGACCGAGTCCAAAGAGGTTCGAGTCCAAGTCAAGTCCAAGTCCAAAAGTTTCGAGTCCAAGTCCAAGACCGAGTCCAAATGAAAGAAAAAAGGGTCCTCTTCAAGACCACATACTTAACTACTGATAATGTTTGTGATGCGAGAGAAAGCATATCTCCTATTCTAAGAAAATCATTTTACATTATTATTTGTAATGATCAAAAAGCATGTGCAAAGTAACAACTCTGTAGGACAGGGGTCTCCAAACTACATCCTGGATGGCCAATTTCCTGAAAAGTTTAGCTCCAACTGGCCTTAAAACACCTGGAAGATTAGTGTGTCTAGTAAGAGCTTGATTAGGTTCAAGTGTGTATAATTAGGGTTAAAGCTAACAGGGGCGTTAAACAAGATCCTGGGCCCTATGAATAGGCAGTCCTGATGGGCCCCCATGCCCCCCACCCATGAAAATATCCAGGTAAAATAAAATATATTTCAGATTCATACTTTTCAAGGGCCCTCTCTTCCTTTGGGGCCTTGCTAATGAGTACTGATTTTACCCCCAGTCCGACCCTGGGAGCTAAACTTGGATAAACAAACAAAGTTTGGAACTGTAAGGTCAAATAATTTTTATGTACTTTATTTTTTGTTGACATTATATCTGTGGTCAAAAATGTATATGACTATGCCTAATTGGCACAGTGCACAGACACACGCAAAGCTCGGGATATGACAAATGCGCGCAGCAAGGCTAGAATGGATACGTTTGGCTCTACTGGGCATGCGCACATAAATACAGCACATTTTTGTCATACTGTGCTAGTGCTTGCATAGACTAGTCGAGCTCTGTCGGAAACAATCGACTACTCCAGCATGCATTAACCATAATGCATACAAAGTGTTTGCAAGTGCGACGTGAATTTTAGAATTACAATATTGCGTGGAGCTGTTACTATATGACCTTATCTATGTTGCATGTAAAAATAAAATATGTAATGTAATAATTAGGGTTGTGCCTGAAGCCGAATACCTTATTTGGAATGGCACGAATAATGGCTTAAAAAAAGAATAACGCTCAAGGAATAATTCTGCCTGAATACTCGGCTAAAGCTGACAGAGTCTGGTGTTTGCTAGATAACAGGTGAGCCAGGGCATCAGCGCCAGAAGTGAATGAATGTAAACTTTATGAGTGAAAAGAGAGCAAATCAAACACCGCATTGTTGTCGCCTCTCTGTTTATCTCTCAGAAATCAGAGCGTTGCAAGAGGAATTTTACCTATAATAATACATCATAGCTACACGTTATATTATTTGTATATATTTAAAAGGCATATATTGAAAGCTTAGGCTACCATGATACGAATGAATGGAATAAGCACAGCGCGCTCACTAATCAAACAGCAGCGCTGCGCGTCTCAGTCTCTCAAAAACCAAACCAGTTCTCTCTCAAGAGTAGGCTAATAATCAGCTTAGATACGGATACATTGTCTACTTGTCCTACATGTTTGCATCTTTACCTTTTGCTGGTTTGCGCGGAACACACACATCTGTTTAGTGAAGTTCATTAACATTAAGACTCGCTCAAAGTGTTCTGCGTAATGAGAATGTGTGCATTGAATGGATTCAGTCGTGTTCAAATGATCACTAAACGTTTGTCATGACATCTCTCTGCTTGCATGATAAATATTATTTTAGAAATTAATAATTATTTCAGTTTAACACGACATACTTGTTCAGTGATAACTACGAAAAAATATATAAAAAGTCATAACAGTCTTATCAAGTAACTGTACGATGTTGTATCCGAATGCAGATAGGAAAAATTTTGTGATTGTTACAGATACAAATACTGGCTGTTACATGAAAATGTAAATATGTAATGTCATATATAAAGTTTTTAAAATTTACATATGTAATTGTTGCATAACGCTATACATTAATACGCGTTTATTGATAAAAAAAAGGCTATCTAGGTGTAGACGTGAATAAAACACAATCTAACAGGTAGAAAATTAAATTGGAAACATCTAAACTTTTCAGGTCGCAGTAAGTGCACCACTGGTCATGCACATCCTTTCCCGGAACAATACTGAAAGCTAAGGCAAGATGGAGAAACAGATGATCATAGTTGTACAAGGATAGCCATTTTTTAAATGAATCTATTAGCAGAGCTACTGCAAGTGATTTTAAGTGCTGGAATTCCATTTATTCTTTGCTGAAACTTCTGCGTCATCAAGAAGAGCGGGTCATGGTTGCCCAGCAACAGCAGACGCCACTGGAGCGCAAGCGCAGGCTACTGAGTGCTTTGGAAATAAGGAGAGCGGCGCGCCTAGCGCTTTCCACACGTTTTCAGTCGCGACATCATGCAAATGTGGTTTTGTTTTGAAGGAGAAATTTTATTTTTTTGCTGGACTCGGTCGAGACCAACTAGAAGACTTGGCGAGTCCAATGGCCAAGTCCGAGACAAGTCCGAGTGCAAATGCAACGAGTCCGAGACAAGTCCGAGACGACAGAAAAATGTCTCGAGTCCGGACTCGAGTCCAAGACCGGACTCGAGTACTACAGCCCTAGTATAGTATTAACAGGAGGCTGAGAAAAAAGGAGAGGACAGCATAAGTGATCCCTCTGTGGTTCTAAGAAAACGAGAGAGAGAGAGAGAGAGAGAGAGAGAGAGAGAGAGAGAGAGAGAAGTTGAGTAGATGCCTAGACAACTCTACAACTTGGTGGACTCATTTTGCCCCTCTGCTGGATGCAGTAATAGATTGGGGATGTCTCAGTCCCAAAGCTGTGAATGCTCCGGCACTACATTTTGTTTCAGTTACTCTGAGAAGAATTGGTTTTTCATAGAGGACAGCTCGAGTCAATTTTCCTCCATCTTGAAGCCTTGTGGGACTTGTGTGAGGAAACCGTTTTTGTGTGAAACATTTGTTTTTCTTCATCATATATCTGAAACCTTGGGATGCTGTTATCAATTATCTCAAAAGAAACTGGTAAATGAAATAAAACAAAAAGTTCTGACTTTGAGAAACAAGTGCATAATGAATGAAATGGGGTCTTTCAGACAGAGGAAGTCAGGAGAGACATTGATGGATGACTAAAGGTCTCCGTAAAACCCTGTAGCATGGAACAATGCTTTGTATAAACATACATAAAGTAGCAGGGGTTCAACTAATAAGTGAAATGTCTGCAAACCTTCTGGTAAGTCATGACCTCAGAGGGAAGACAAAGATGTACTGTTTGAATGAAATAAGAAACTGTCTGATGAAAGAAGAAAGTCATATACACCTATGGTGGCTTGATGTTGAGTAAATCTTGGGGTAATTTTCATTTTTGGTGAAATATCTCTTTATTTTGCCTTGTAAATGTAGTTTTAAAACGCAAGCAGTGTCTGTTTCGCTTTCTAAAGCACAAGCTAATGTCTGTAGACATCTTTTTCAACTCTTAATTGGTACAATGCAAACTGACCTGTGGTAGCAAGTGCCCCTGTTTTAGGATTGACCCCAACAGGAAAAAAGATAAACAATAAGAAAGGTCATAAATCTCAATTTCTCTTAAAGTCCCCAACTGAGAGAACCACATAAAGATACCTCTGTTAACAGCTTCCTGAGCCAGTTTCAGCTGCCAGACCACTGGGTGATATCTACTGGCTAAATATTTAAATACAGATGTAGCTTAGATGAATAAACCATATGTTAGTAATATAACAGGATTCAACACCATTATCACATAGTTGCCTTTGTGTCCAAAAACGTGAGAAATGTAGGTGAACTGCATAATTTCCCATGTCTGCCATGCACCCGGATAAAGTTAAGCCTGTGAAATTATTGTCCATTTACCCTTTAACTTCTTGAAACTTAATCATTTCCAGATGTCACTATACTGTTCTTGCCCAGTGCTACAGCAACTTAAATGCAAAACACATTTGTTACTTATCCAGAAGTAATTTCCCTGCTAAAGAATGAATTATCGGTGATTTGGGACTTTATTCTCAAAGGTGATAGAAAACAGCTTAATTTCTCTTTTCTATAGAAGGACCATTCTGTACAGATTGTTTGGATCTTGAAATTATGTGAACTCATTAGCAATTGCAGGTACAGTACTACAGGATGCAAACTGCAATTCTAGCACATGCATTTTCTCAAATCTATTGTATATAGACACAGAAGCTTACCTTATTAGCTTACTGACAGCATCTAAAAGGCATTTTAAGCATTAAACATACAAATATATTAGATGATTGAATTCATAATTATGTTTAACTTTGTTTCTTTATATAATGTACTGCATAATATATTGTAACAAGTTATTTTCACACTACATTTCTCTGCCTACAAACTACCGTTTAATAGTTTGGGATTAAGATTTATTTTATGTTTAATGCTCAACAAGGCTGCATTTATTTGATCAAAATTACAATAAAAACAGTAATATTGTGAAAGATTTTATTTTAATATATTAGCAAATTAAATTTACTCTTGCAATTATCTACTGACACACAGTAGCCATTTCTCCAATCTTCAGTGTAACATGATCCTTCAGAAATCATTCTAATATCCTGTTTTGCTGCTCAAGTAACATTTCTTTTAATAAATATATAAAAAAAATGGTTGTGCTGTGTAATTTTTTTTACAGAATTTTTACAGAATCGTAGAATGTTCAAAAGTACAACATTTATATAAAATATACTTTATGTTGCAGTTAATTTATTTGTATTATTTATTTAACATAAAGAATCCATAAAAGTTTTTTTTTGAGCTATACATACTGTATGTAAATATGGTTTATTAATGCTGCCAGTATGTGAGTATTGTTTGAATACAGTATGTGTAAATATATGTTTTAGAGTATATTAAAACATGCAAAAATGTGTAAACATTATGTACTGTTATATATTTTAAATCATACTGGGCTTAAACGTTTTTAACAGCAAATAGCACAAATGTCGCTGTTTTGGCCAGACACATTCTGTCTGAATCAGGAGAAATGTTTAGGCGCAGTATTGAGAATCCACTGGAGACCTCATTAAACTCAGTCTACCATGAGGATGGGCTTTCAGCGGCAGTCCACATCGAGTCCAGTTGTATCGATTAACTTTTGCAGTGCTCTTACATTACAAAATGAATCTTATACAACATCTTCTCCATTGTTTCTTTTATTCTTTCTTCCTGTCTCTTTATTTCTGAAAGCAGTCTATAGCTCCAGGCCTGAGCTTTTAAAAGCTGTCAAATCTGGAGCAGGAACACTCCAGCTGGGTCACGTACGTTATTGTTGCACTTCTCATATTTCTAAAATCCCAAATACTGTCAGCATTAGATTAGCATGCTGGCCATAGAACAAGGGCCATGGGATATAACTAATGTTCAAAATAATGTTGATAATAGTTTAATATAAGAGTGGATACACTGTAAAATGTAATAAGTTGAGTTAACTTAAAAAAGTGAGGAAACCGATTGCCTTAAATTTATAAGTAAACTAATGTATTACTTTTAAGTTGGTAAAACTAAATAGTATTTGTAAACTAAACTTATTCATTAAGTAAAGTATAGTATTCATTTTAAGTTGGCAAAACTAAATAGTATTTGTAGACTAAACTTAAACATCAAGTACAATTAAGTACTGGTGACTCAAAAGCATTAGTTGAGTTAACTTATTATTAGTGTTCACTTTACTAGTAAATTTAAGGAAACCGATTGCCTCACATTTTTAAGTAAGCTAAACTAACAAAAACGAGTAAAGCAAAAAAAGTTTGTCAAAACATTCATTTTAATGTAACCGTGTACAAAATTGTTTTTTAAAGCAAAAAAGGGTTGATGGTGAGTGATTAAAATAACCAATTAATCAACCCTACAATAAAACATTTGTGTTACTGCACACAGATAACCGATTAAAACATTTTTGTTGTGGGTATAGGGATTTGTCACCCATCAACCTGGATACAACACCCTAAATGCAACAGACACAATACGAAATCTTTGTTATTACTAACAAACATCTTGACTAAAAGTTTTGGTTTTGCATTCAGGTTGGAAGGTGTCCGATTAAAACTATACCAAAAAAATTAAACAACAGACCTACTGCAACACGGTCTTGTTTCTGCCATCAGAAACACAAAGAACACACCTTGACCAAAACATCCAATTTATGCAGCAATTAGAGTTTTGTTTTTGTTCTTGTTTCTGCAAACACTTAAGATTTCAAATAAAACATTTGTTTTAATCAGTCATCCATCAACAACATTGCAAAAGTGCAACAACAGACCTACAATCACATGGTCTTTTTCTGCCATCAGAAGCATAAAACAAAAACAGATAAAAACATCAAGGTTAAGTTGCAGGTATTAAGATTTTTAATCAGTCACCCATCAATCTGGATACAACACCCAGAAGGCAACAATAGACCAATTGGTTTCTGCAATTAAAAATATATTGAACAAATTCTTGACTACAAAGCTTTTAGTGACTGGAGTTTTTGTTTTGTATCCAGGTTGGCAGGTGACTGATTAAAAAAAAAAAAAAAATGCTGCAACAGACCTACAGTAACATGGTCTTGTTTCTGCCATCAGAAACATACACGCAAAAAACAAACCTACAGTAACCAGACTTGTTTCTGCAATCAGAAACAAAAAAAACAAAAAAACATTAAAACAGTAGGTTTTTTAGTGATTGCAGTTTTGGCTTGAGAGATTTGTGCCCCAGGGAAAGAAAAACCCTTTGAATGAACTCAAAAGTGTATTTAAGCTGTGAAGGGTACTCCATATTTAAAGCATAGATCAGTCCAAAAACAAAACACATGGCATGTGGAACATTCTCAAGTCCATCCATTGCTATAAGACCCTCCAAAATGATTGCTGTATCAGTGACCTCCAATGGCAAACCTTGTGGAGACATGGGGCTGTCCTCTGGCACCACAGTGAGAATTCCTATTGATACTTGAGGTGTGACAATATCAATATCCTAAGAAAGAAAGAAAGAAAAGCAATATTAAAATACATTCTTATATTGCAAACGCAAACAAGTGCATGTTCCTTTTAAAAATTTAAACTGCTTAAGGTGCTGTTATTAGTTCTTGAAGTAACTATTTGTAACAGGGCTTCAGTGGGAATTGTCAGTGATAATTTGGACCTTTTCAGCAAAAGCATCTTTGAAACATTTAATAACAATATCTTTTTAGTAAAACAGTTACATCCATCCCATGATCGGTTTGGTTTCAAACATTCCTCAAAATGTCCTCGTGTTCATCAGAACAAAAATGTATACAAGTTTGTAACAAAATGAGATCCTTTCCCTATCCTTTTAATGTTTAATTTATTATTTAACAATAATTATTGGTCATCGAAAGGAGTTTGTTTTTGTTGTTACTGCTGAAACCGTATATACCAGCAGAGAGTGAAGCGATAGAGTGGAGAAGGGATGCTGCTAAAACTGTCACGGGACATAGGTAAAGAATGGCTAAATATAGAGACCTCTTTGCGCAGAGTAGTTGGATTGAAATTGAATTGGAAAATTCAAGACACTATTCTATATGAGATTTTTATACTTTGAAAACAGTTTCATCCACATTTTAAGATTTGATCAAATGTTATGGAAAACAAAGAATATATTTTACTTGCATTTTATTTATCTTCTATGTACTTTATATAAGATCTCTTAAATAAACGTAATGCTGACACAAAAATTGGGAGATCTTTCTTGTAGCATTTTTTAAAAGATATTAAATTAGAATACTTACAAAACATGTTTTGAAGAAGTCTGTAGTGTCTTCTCCAAGAAGGACTGCAAGACCACGGAGAACTGCTGTCCGTCGAGCAGTGACATCAGTGATGTTCTAACAAATAACACATAAAACATCAAGATCAAGAGTGAAAACAGATCACTTTAAACTTGACAAAAAACACTTACTGCAGACTTCATTTGTATTAGATACTCTGAGAGCTTTTTTCCAGCTGTGCCTTTCTTGGATTCAAAAATCTCCAGAAAACGAGAAGTATTTTTATCAAGGGCTGAGAAGAATTCTTGCTTGAGGTTTTTGCTTGTTATCCGGTTGAACTCAGCAATAATCTACGAAAAGGAGAACAAAAACACATTAAGACTTGAAACATTTTTACATGCCCTAGATAAAATGTGTCTTAATTACCTGACTTTCCCTGAAGAGTGCTGGCCATCTTTGTAAAGTCTCTTTTACTGAAGGCTCCTTTTCAACCAACTCTTTTCTTCTTAGCGAAAAAGTTATGTCCATGTACTGTGCTATCAGTGTAGAACTTGGATGTCGTTTCTTCATTTCCTCCACAATTTCTAATCGTTTTGATTCCATGCTGCTTTCATTTTCACCAGCAGGCATATTGGGTAGAAAATTTATCTCGAATCGTTTGGGTTTCTTGACATTTCTTGGAGAATCTTGGCTCCCTCTTTTCATTGAATTAACAAGAACATCGGTGCATCCAGCTCTCCTTAGTTTGCTCCTGTAATTACCCATTTTAAACTTTATACTGTTTTTCCATCCGTTCCATCCAGTGGAGGAGCCTGGTTCAAAAAGGCATGGATGTTTTTTGACAAGTGCCGATGCAACATCATTGAAATCTTCTTCACGGGGATATGCTTTAAATTTGTACATGGCCTTGGCAAGCTTTTCAAGTACTTCATGTTTCATGTCCCTGGGAACTTGCAAGTATGTCTTATCTCTCATAAACAAAAGGTTTCCCTGGCGCAGTCTGTATTCCACATTCACGGAAAAGCTGGGAATTTCAAATGTTTCTGGCCATGGATCCTGGCGTGTAAGAGGTGACTCTTCTTGAGAGGTAACAGACATAATGTCGGTGTCAGCCTGGCTCGGTGTAGGTGATGTCACAAGAGAGATTACCTTCAAAGTGGGCTTCTCAGGTAAATCTGCAATGTCAGTAAGGTTAACAAGTGCATTGTTAAAATCAGCGTCTTCATACTGAAGAGAGAACGTGTATGGAAGATCAAGATGCTGCCCAAGCTGTTCAATCAGGGAGTCCAGGGTTTGTGGTTTGCTAGGAAGTGTGACCTTCCGTATATCATTGTCAGTCACAATCACTCTTAAAACAGTTCTTGTCTCCATTATGTCATGTGGACCTAAAAAATAATTTGAGAAAACATCCACAATTTTCAGTATTAGACCCCAGACAACATTCAGCACAAGATGAAGTGTTTAATTGTAACAAATATCCTGCCTTGTATTTTGTAGGTTGGCAGTGGAAACAAGTCATTCAAATCAGACAGCTTAATGACTGACATAAGTGGTACATGGCTGGACAATTCATAGGAACGCAGATGCTCAGTGTACCACGCTGTCTGTTCTTTGCACACAAACAAAACATCTGTGTTGATGACTACAATTTTAACAATTTGCCTGAAATCAGGAAGACCTGAACAGGAGCCGACAGAAACAACTACATCAGGACAGTACTTAATACCATCAATGCATACTGAGGATGTAACAAGGACAGTGCTTTGAGCACCAAAGTTGTTCTGAAGAACATTCTGAACATTCTCAGGAAAAGATGAAATCAGTGTAACTGCAACTTTTTCCATCTGCACAGAAGGCTTGAAAAAAGAAATTGAATCCATGTGGTACGCCATCATTCTTTGATGTCGGACTGCCAGAGTTTGAGGGACATTTTTGAAATTTTTTGTGTCACGAATTATTTGCTTGAAGAACTTATGTTTGCCTTCAAAACGCATTGTCCAGACATCTCTTAAAGGCCCATACATTCGTATAAGTTGTGGGTAATGCTCAATGTAATGGTGTTTGGGACGCAATGCAAAATGAGGAAATGCTGTTAAAAGCAAACCTCTATGCTCTGAAATTTTATCCCCAAGGAAATCAATAGTTTCCTCAGTGAATCTGAAGGACGTCGCCAGTTCCAAAATGTCTTTCAAAAGCATTAAAATCTCCCATGATGGATTGTTCTCTGGGATATCAAATCCAATCATGAGGGGAAGAAGTCTTAGAAGTGCCCAATTTTCATGGCCATTACCACCAATTGTGCCTCTAGAGGCAAAGGCAACTGGAATAGTTTGAGGCTGATCAGTCTTGTCCATGAATTTGTATGGAAACTGCTTGATTGTTCTGTTTAAGTAGTCAAGAGTAATGTACTTTTTGTTGATCAAATCATTAAGACACATTGCCATTTCAACGGGTATGACACCCTCTAAGAGATCATGCATGAGGTCAGGTGGAAAGCCGCCGATAGTGTGAAAATAGTCTAGCTCTCTGAAGACACAACTACCTTTCACACCATACTGTTTAACCAAACTCTGATCTTTTAAAACTTCCTCAACTTGCCTTTCGTGATTTAGCTTGGTCCTGGATTCAAATGCTCCTGTCCGTACCTCTCTTTGTTGGATTTCGCTCTTCTTCACCATACAGAAGCGACAGGGGTGTTCCACAATGAAACTCTCTTGGAATCCTGCCAAGGAGTGGGCACCAAGGTTATCAGCAGACACACAGAGAACAGTTCCCAATAAACATTCTCCTAACCGCTCTACAAAGACGCCATGTTTCTCTAATGTTTTCAGATCTTGAACAAGAGGGTGTAGGACTTTTTCATATCCACACCGTTTCACTGCACTAGCTTTGCATAAGATTGCCAACTGAATTGCATGAAGAGAAGACAGATACTTAGAGGGAAGATTGGCAAGGACCCAGTAAACACTGAACATCTTGTGTTTCTTTTTTGAAGTGCCAAGAGGGTTGGCAATTTCAAATTCATCAGTGTAGAGGGTAAGTAAAATCCTACATTTTTCTGCCATCAGAAAAGGATTCTCAGAGTAGTTAGTGCCATCTCTGTAGGAACTAATTCCACATGCACTTCCATCGGGAGCAAGAACTTTATCAAGGACCTCTGATCGGTTTAAAAGCAGCTGTAACATGTTCAAGATTGGCACATATGCAAAAGACTGTGATTCTTTGTCGAGTTTGTATTCTATTGGCATAACTATTGGAAATTCTTTCTCAAAGTATGATGCTCTTTTACTGATGGTAGATAGAGGCTCACCAGACTCAGTCATTTTTAAGAGCAGATTATTTTCTGTGACAACTTTCACAATTTCTTTCAAAACATTATCACTATAAGTGATTTCATGTTGATTTAAAATCTGTTGAATGCCATTACTCAAAAGTGGCCTTGACAGAAGAAAAATCTGAGTAATTTGTTGTATTACTTCTTGTACTGCTGCATCAGATATATGCAGAATGGTTTGCATCTTAAGGAAAAGCAATCCTAAATTATGCTTTAGTTGTCTCTGTAAATCATCTAGACTTTGATTTGGGTCACCTTCTTCATATTCATCCTGGCCAAACTCTGTAGAATCAATTGAATCATAGCAAGAAGCTGTACTTTGTGTAACATCTTGCTGTAAATCGGCAGCAATATTTTGCAACTCCACTAAAATGTTGGGCTTTAAGTTCCTCTGCGTGCTAAACTGGTGTTGCTTACTTTTATGAGCATTAAATGTGGAATAAATTCTGCTTTCAAAATTGCAGTCTTTGTATGGGCACTGAACCATTTCATTATTTTTCAGATGTTGACGCAAATGGCAGAAAAACAAGGATTCTGTGCAGGGTTCTTTAAATTCACAGAGAGGACAATGAAATATCAAAGGTGCTGGTTCTGATCCACTTGTTTGTTTTGCATTTTCAGAGTGATTTCTTGTTAAATGCACTTTTAGAGCATTGAATGATTTAAAAGAACACAAACAGTCTGTGTGAAGACAAGGAATTTGGTTGGTTCTTGTGTAGCTTCCATGTTTAATCCGATAATGCTTCAATAGCAGAGCTCTCTTTTCACAGAAATAAACACAGAACTTACACTTCCACTGCATGTCCACTGCACTCTTCAAAGAAACATTCTGCAAAAAAGTTAACAGAGTTAAAGTATATGGATTAATAACAAGCAATTTGTAAAAACAATTTTTAGCATCCACTTTAAAAACTTGTATAAAATATTGGTTTCTTTGCAGCACCTCTTATTTAACATTCTTTTGCATTTTAAGGCATTAAATTAATGGTTTTCGTGTCGATTCGTTTGAAAAGACAACAGAGAAAGACGATTTAAACTGGCTCACGAATCACTAATTTGTTCAGTATATGGTCTGAAGGCACGTGAGGTGTTTAAAATCAGAATGAGTTTTTAGTCTCAAGAAAAAAACGTCGCTTAGACACACGTGCTTACAGAATATATAACCTTACACATTATTGTATTTATTTTAGAACACAAGGCAAAAATCCTGTATACTATGCTCAAATGTTCAATTGCAGGTATGAGTAACGTTACACGTGTAAAGAGCTTCTCTCGTCCATCCCTAATCTGAAAACCGTTGTTTATATATAAACGACATCAACACTAATTATAAACGTGTTACTTTTCCATTGCATACATTTTACTCAAGTAATTATTAAGACTATAGCTTCAACTAATCATTTACACAGTAACTTGTATTTTACTTAAGTTTTTGTTACTCTATCCACCTCTGAAACTTGTCTGTTGACCTAAAACACGTTTATCTTTAAAGCGAGACGATTACCAATTATTAGATTGCTAAGAGCAATCCAACGTCATCCATCGATTTTATATAAATATTTTAACAAAATATTACTGTTTATGAACTTTGATTGATATATTATTATTTTGTAATGAAAATGTAGCAGTTAAACTATAAAAAATGAGACTCACCTTATCATTCTCTTATCCAGCCACGTGCAAATTAATGAACCTGCTATCTGAACCAAGTAACTAGCATGTGCAGTCGTCTTCTTCTTCGTCCAATTAATGATCTCTCACTCCTTTGGAGTATTATCGCCACCTACTGTATATCTGGTGCATTCACAATACTTAAACTTTTAAGTTGAGCTAAATGAACAAGTTGAGTTTAAGCACTTTGAGTGGGGAAAAAGTTGGAATTACTTAGTTAAACTAAGTAATATCAAAAAACTTAATAAAGTAAGTTAAGTTTACTTAATCATTTTAGTAAGCTCAGCAATTACATTTTACAGTGTATGATTATCTGGATGATTTTTATATGTTAACACACATAACCCAAACACTTGGGTTAAATAATTAAGAGAAACATTCTATTTACTGATGTCATGTTTTTAATTGTAATGAAGAAACTGTCATATAAAACCATTCACAGAAATTGAAATTCAGAATCAGACTTCTAATCCCTTCAGTCCTTTTGTGACTTGGATTTAAATTCAGTCTAAAGTCTGTCCGCCAAATGTGAATGGAGAGCCTGTGAGGAAGTCTTTGTGTCTCCCATGAAATAATGAAAACCGGGTGCTTAAAATCAGCTGAGCAGTGATGTCACCGGGGAAGCCCTGACCTCAGACAAAGCCTGAGGAGGGGAACCCAGCTGCCTGGAACAGAGCACTATTGTCCATGTGCCACTATATCGAGACTTTATCAAGTTCCATTGGTTTCAACTGGATGGTGCTCGTGTTTTTTTGTGGTATTGGCTTCTCTTATTCTGCAGACAGTTTAGAACTAATTTAGTCTATGAGAGAATCAATGAGCAGACTATGAATATGGAGCAACAGAAGTCATAAATCTAGAGCGAGTGTAAAAGAGACAGGAAAAGACAGCTGTGTTTCCTTCTGGTAATGATGGGGACACATTCCTGTGGAGCTCTGCTCCTGTGATTACAACAGAAAGAGCAGCTGAGAATAAATCCCATGGCCTTCTGATGATGATGTTTTTGAAAAACACCACAGTCAGTTGGACATATGATAACTGATATGAAACCTTATGATAACTTTATAATTTATTTATGATAACATATAACTTTTTGAGAATTCAATCCCCATTCACTGTTTTCCCAGAAAGAATGAGAATGGTTTCTAATAACAGGAGAGTGAGTACATGAAAGTGTTCATTTATGGGTGAGCTTCAGGGTTGTAGCTGAATCATTGTCATTGACTCAGACTCAACTTTCTTCTGGTCCTCTAGTCTGGACTTCATCACTGCCCATAAGTGACTTCACAGTGTACCTCATATTACTGTAATTGTGAATGCCAAGACTGTTACAGCAGAGGGCAGCAAGACCTTCAGTACATTGGCAGTGACAGATGCTAATCACATTGGCTAAAACCAGAAGAGAGCGTCAGACAGACAAATTAAGGGAAACCTGGTTCTGATTATCAGACTATTGACCTGTATGTAACAGGATTCTTCTATAAATTAGCCATTATAGTCTTGTTTTAATTTTTGTTTCTATGGAGTGTAATGCATTTACTGGAAAATGTTTTACTTTTCCAGTGAAAACTCTTTATAGTTCATGCTAAAGTGATCATGTCCAATGCTGTTGTAAGGGCCGATGAATAGATTTTTTTTTACTGAGTTTGGAGACAGTTTTTTTCAGACACTTGTGATATTAAAATACTGGTAACACTGGTAAAATACTATTATAATTTACTTCTCATCAAGTCTTTGCAATAGATCGGGCATTTTTGTTATCAGCACGAATGCATTAGTTGACTTTGATTCAAAAAGACAGGATTGATCTGCCACTTCCAGCCCAAACTCAATCTCCCACCGTCATGAGTGTGAAAGTGTCCATATGCTGTGCACTAACCTGCACTGTATATGCTCTCTGTTTGGCTCTTCTGCACACTGATATCATTAATCTGTCTTCAACTTTAATTGAAATCAGTGTTCACTCAATCAATAGCATGCGTTTAATTTACTCTGGAGGAGGGCTTGTTTGCTTTTTGGTTCTGTCACTTGTTTGACTGTGAGTCTTCCCATTTGGAAAAAGCCTCCAACCCAGAGCAAACAATTATAGAGAATCTTTGTTGAGCTTTTAGAGATGTGGGATGACAGGGAAAAGATGTCACCCATGGACATGCAGAATGTTTCTGGCAATTACAATGAAACTGGGTCATTCCCCACGGCTAGTTCAATACGTAATTACGCAGGAACGCCTCAATCCGGCCTCTATTCTTACAGGCTCTGTGGCACACTCACGTAGGACTCACGCCTGGAGTGAGAACATTTCTGAGAGGACCAGCTGTGCGTGCGCTCAGGGTGATTTTCACTTGAAGTACCTCTGCCTAATTATGGTCCGTTTAGCTTTGTTGCATGAACTTCTGCAGTTCTCTTTTCTCTGCCAAGACATAAATGCCTGGGTTAAGTTTTATCCTACTGAATAAATCTCTGTGAGATGACACCTTTTTTTCCCTCAGGATATCAAACAAGATTCAGAGAGCCCTTTTGTCTAAGATTAACGTATGGGGTAAGCTGTGCCACTCTTTGCTAACTCCTTTAGGCAAAGAAAAATTAAATGGATGTTAACCATATATAAATATAATAATACATTTACTATCATTATATGCAATAGACCTCTGTTTACTTTTAATTACTTCTAATTATATTTTCAGGATGCCTTAGGATCACAGATAAACGTTTCATAAAGTGATTTTATCACATGTATATCACATATATATTTGCACTAAAAGGTACATTATTAATGTTTCAACAGCAGCATTTGCTTTATTCAGCATGTTATTTCAGTGTGTCCATATTGTGCATTTCAGCAAATATCCAAAAGTCCAAAAATGTACTTTTACAAACCCTAAAACATAAGGATTCTATTTGTACCTTCGGAGAGAGGCAGCTATGATTTTCTGAATTACAGTATAAGAAACACCATCTGGTTTGTGTATCCTTTGACCTTTGATCTGTTTTGGAAGCACACATCTTTGAGAATTTAAGCACTTAAACGCACTTCCTTTTCCATCGTTTAAAAGGAGCCATGACAGTACAAGAGCCATAACATCTCCCAATGATTAGAAATCTCTCCCAAGCACAGTGTGGCCATTAAGAACAGAAGCTGCAAACATTTATCTGAAGCAGATGTGTCTCTAGTTGTAAGTATCTTTATTGACCATTATGTAAAAATAACCCTTGCAGAGTTAGAAAACCCACTTGGGTTGGTTTTCCTGGATCTGTTCTTTGGCTACAAGTTAAATGTTATCTCTGTTCTAAAAGCAGAGTATACCTAAAAGCCCAGCCTATTAAAAAGACAAGTTTGACCTTTTGCAAGATTACACTCCATAGGGTGAACATGTGTATCGGTTTTCAGGTGAGTCCTTTTTTCTCAACATCATAAAAAATAGCTTTCAACACAAAATGTCTTTCTAAATTTCCCCTTAACAGCCCTGACTGGGTTGCTACAGTATATGTAATCCTTTAATGGAAATTTCTGTGTATACAATTAGTTTATTTGTATCCCTCGTTATACACATCTTGTTGGTCATAAAAGTATCAATATCTAAAGTCTTGACATTTCAGGAATACTGCCTCAAAAAATAGACATCCTATCAAGAGAACCTAATGAAAGATATTTAATTTCACAAATCAGAAAAGATGATGGTATACAGACAGATGCTTAACTCATTCATATTCCCAGTTCTCCCAGCATACCTCATTCACCTCGGCAGTTCTGTCTCTTGATGGGAGAGAAAGTGAGTTTCAACTGTCAGATATTTCAGCCCCTCAATTATGGATAGCTAGCTGAACTCATCTATGGTTTTCACATCTGTTTCATACGTTATGCGAATTTGTGATTACTTGAAATGAGTGTTTGATAACATGGAGACTATATTACAGAGGTAGATGATTTGCAAATAAATTCTTTTTTAGGGACAATCTGCAAGAATCAGTTGAACTGTTTTTGCATATAAGGTTTGAATTGAGTTTTACAAATTAGGCGTGTCTGTTTAAAAAGATTTAAAGACAATTCTTTTTTTTTTTCAGCTTAAAATATTTGTTACCACATCTGAGGCATGCTGCTGATTACCACCACCATTTTCAACTCATTGCATATACTGTAAATTACTTTGACCCATCCAAAAGACCAAAAGACAGCCACCGGAATGCAAATAACCAGAAGTACCATTGAATGTTGATTACTGTAAGCTCATTTCCCCGTTTTTGACATGTTATTGTGGGTGTAAAAAAATGAAAGATAATTTAACAGCTGAAAGATTTAAGACTGGAATACAACATATAAAATCTGAACAGATTGTAAAAGACTATGCATCATGTGCTTGCTGACCTCACACAGAAACATACATTTTCTGCTAAATCTGTTAACTCCAACAGCCCCAAATCCACAGACTTGCTCGGATATTCAGACTGTAGATTAGTGAAAATATCTGGGCAAAGGTTGTGTAGTGTATTCCAGCCTTTAGACTTGTACTGGATATTTTAAGTACCAATTGTTTTTATGTGATAAATGGATAAAAATTGATAGCCTAAAATTAGTCAAGACTTTCCCAGGACTGATTATTGTCAGATAGCTGACATATGACTGAGAACATGAGTTCAGAGGTGTTTGTGGTAATTGATAGCCCATTTGAGAAGTGGCCCTATTTCTCTGAGGTTACAGACTGGGTCCAGAGTCAGAGGATGATAAAATCTGTGTGGACTGTGAGGTTTTCTGCAATCTCCAGAGGGTCTTAAAGGGGAATCAGGAGCTGAAAATGGAGGGTGTGATCTCGGGAGCTCCAAATTCCACGTGTACACAGTGGCTCTATTGAGCCCAGCTATTCACCAAAGCACCACAAGCTCTCGGTGAGGCAGCAAAACACTAAAGTATGATGGATTGCAGTGTTTCATTTTTTTTTTTCAATATAATTTCTAGAGCTGTTTTGGAAAAAGAGATTTGCACTATGTAATCAAATATATCAGATGATAATGGCAGATAATTTACATTGTGAAATGATATACAAATTTCAAATGACTGTTTTCTATTTGAATATATTTTAAAATGTAGTTTATTCTTGTGATAGTAAAGCTGAATTTTCAGCAGCCACTACTCCAGTCTTCAGTGTCACATTATCCTTCAGAAATCATTCTTATTAAATGCAACACATACAGCAATTCCCATTAAAAATGTCTTTTAGGTATTCAAAAAAATCAATTTAATGCATCCTCTCAGAACAGAAATATTATTTTCTATTTTTAAAATTCATACTGAACTCAAACATTAGTGTATATATAAAAAAAAAAAAATGCAGTAATGCTAAATAATTACATATTGTTGGCCATTATAGTGTTAATCAATATTCTTCAATAATCAGTAATAATATTCATCAGCTATTATTCAATAAAATGAACATTAAAATGTAAATTAGTTTCAAATCAGTTGTTAATGGCATTAAATAGAAGAGTGGAGCTTGTGGTGTAAAATGCACAAAGCAATTTTAGGAAATGCTTTAGGGATTTTCTTTGAGCAAAGAAGCGAGAGGGAGCTTTCTTCAGCTTGATCTCTAAAAGGAAATTTCAGGAGGTCTCCCCAGGGAAAGTGTACTTCCTCCAGGTCTGCAGAGTTCACTGAGGGATGTAAGCTGTCAGTGAAAGAAATCACATTCAGTTGCTCAAACTGCATCTTCAAAAATATGATGGTTATGTAGACATGTAATGTTGGTCAGAACAGACATTTGAAAGTGAAAAAAAAAAAGTGAAAGTCGTGACATTTGCCAAGTATGGTAGCCCATACTCAGAATTGGTGCTCTGCATTTTGACCCATCCAAGTGCACACTTTTACTGTTTAGGTCATGTCATCATATGCATGTCTGGCAGTTGTACCAAGGTTTTTGTTTTTTTTTCTCTGAGGAGGCAAGAGACTCAGTACCACATCAAAACAAATGAGATGAGAAATTTTGCAACATAATAATGCCACAGTAGAAATGTCATAACATAAAACGTCAGAGTGTGTAAATGTCTTTTGCCTCATTTGACATTTGCGCATTCTCATTGAGATCGTAATCAAGCTATAAATGTGAAGAGGATAACTGTGAAATCAGCCTGAATAAGTTAAACAGGTGAAAAAGGACAGACTCATTCCAAAGTAAACAACTCACAAATTCAGACAACACCAGTTCATCTCACAACTGCTTCAGAATAAATTTGCTTGAAATTATGATATGATGTTGTGTAAGTGAATCAGTGGTTCGAAGAGGGTGACTATTAAACATAATAACTAAGCAACACTTTTTTTTTCCTTCAAAGGACCCCCTCAAAAGATGAGGCTCCACTGGATAGATTTCATTCATGTGTGTGTGTGTGTGTGTGTGTGTGTGTGTGCTACTGGGTATAACTTGTTCAAAGATGAAGGGGAGGAAAAGTACACTGATGAAATTGTTATTGCACAGTGGATGCTATAGCAACAAAGCAAGGGACTGAAAAACAGAAACTCTTTCAATATTTTACTGTAACACAAATTCCTATTACCATTAGGACACATTGCATTAATCAATATTGACAGTAAAGACATTTACCATGTTTTAATGACAAGATCCAAACTTTCTTTTCATCAAAGAATCTTGAAAAAATGCATGACAGTTTCCATAAAAATATTAAGCAGCACAACTGTTTTCAGCATTCATAATTCATAAATAGGAACTATTTCTTAAACACTAAATAAGTATATAAGGATTTCTGAAGGATAGTGTGACACTTAAGAATGGTGAAAATTCTAATTTACCATCATACATTACATAAAAAAGTGGTTTTAATTGTGATATTCCATGATATTACTGTTTTACAGTATTTTTCATTTCATTTAAAGGATATCAGTATCATAAGTAATCAACTTGAATACTGTGATTATAACCTTGTATTCAAAAACATGTGCCTCTAAATATGTTAGCACAATTTAGAGATGTCTAAATGAAATATGACCTCAGCAGGAAAAGTGATTAAAAACTCTCTGAGTGGCATGAACAATAGAGCGCTGATAATCTAATACATGCCCACAGAAGGAGCACCTAACTGATTTAGCATAAATCAGAAGAAAAAAAAGCAATGGCCGTAATCTGAGACGAAATGTTACAGCTAATTTTGAATTAGACCTGGCCCCTGTTACACATTCACTTAATGACGTTTTTCAATGAAAAGCTGAAATTGAACAGGATTGTATTTCTCCTCATGCCGTGACTATAATGGGACAATTTCAGGCGAGAGGAGCCAGGAAAATGACTCCCAGTGGACTACAGTGTAAATCTCCTCCTGTCTATCCGCTCGCAGGCTTTAATGATGCTCAATCAGTTTAGTCTAACCCTAGTCTCCAGATAAACACATTTCAGGGGCTCATTCATTTTCATGAGTTTTGGAGATAGGCCCTGCTCATTGCAGCTGTCACTCCTGATTTTTCCATTTCGCGTTGACTCTGTGTCCAACATTATAGAGTACGGGCGTCTATTCAGACCAATTTGACCTAATTTCATCTCCGGTTTGGGGCTATTCTGAGTATACAGGTGGAAAATTTGGTCTTCAAGGACCGTGGGCGCATGTGCGTTTGCTTGCTTCAGCCTCATATCCTACAGTTGTCTAGAACCTCTACAGCTTGTGTCCTCTGTTCCCTTGGCAACCAAATATAAAATCTCAGAAAGGATAAGATGAGATTTGCATGCACTGGCCAAAAGGAGAGATGCTTTATGAGTTTTGGATGGGTGCATTTGAACAAAGACAGAATTCTGGTCCCTTTTCACAGGGTGGAAAAAAATAACCCTTGACGGTAACACAAGCTGGGCACCTTCAGATAAGAGCCTTCCCCTGTGGTTCAGCGATAGCAGTTTATTAGAATTCTGTGTCGCTCTTCAGAGTCAAGATTGGCTGGCAAGGTTTTGAGTAAAAAGATAGACTTGATTTTAGTGCTGATCCAGGGGATTGGAAAACAAATACATAATGGAATGTTACCATCATGTAATTGATGGTAATGAAAGCATGAACAAATAAAGACTATTATGAGGTTACCTTCGCCTGTGGCTAAAATTCGGCTTTGAAAGAAAATCTGTTCATTTGAAGAGTTTTCATAGTTGATATTCTATTCAATCTATTCGTGTCATTCTGGATGATCTCAGACAGAAATGTCAGAAAGGGTCTACAGGACCTCCATGTTAAATTGTCATTCACCTTGGAGGGGGATGTCGTAAATTGTGCAAGAGTTTGATTGGCTGGTTCCTCCTGGATCAGTCACGAAACATGTGTGGGGAAGGGGACAGGTTATTTATTTTTACAAACAGCCATCTGTCGTGCCAGATTGCAAAATGGCTGCCCTCTAAATATGATCCGAATCCAGAGCAGGACACAACCCCAAAAAACAACACACTGGGGCTTAAAGTACATGCCAGAATATCTTATTGGCCTAAATATCATTTGAACAGACATTTACAATTCTATTTGTTGTCAAATTGTCTATTGAAAAACTGAATTACTGTAAGCATATGTTTTACAATAGCCAAGTTGCTACTATTATATCATCCAGATGCTTTTCCTTTTCATGTCATTCGATTTTAAATTACTGAGAATTGAAATGGATGCATTTGATTTGGCCTCTAATGCATAATCATTACTAAACGTCAACAGTGAGTTTTTGCCACTGAATGAAAATACATAGGTCAAACCATGTTATCTGTGTAACTCTTAATAGTTTATCATGGTAAGAAATAATTCATTAATGGAATGCATCTTCATAAAGATCTAGTAAGAAACAGGCAGTCTAATACACTTTACCTTCTTTGTTTCCATTTGCCCTGAAATGTGCAGCCATTTATTTTCATAAATTGTTGAATTTTGCTTTTTGATTTGCCTTACGCTGAGCTAAGTGAGATGCTGTATCTTTATGAAATTACAGGTTTATGTGTGGACCTCACAAGTGGAACAAGAGGGGTGTTTGGATCACAGAGCTGTCAGTCAATCACTCTGGTCTAGATATGGACCCACCAGGAAACGAGCAAACAGATGGCTTGGTGTCTTGAGAATGAGGCTTCCTCACCCACCCCCCACAAACCCCAAAAATAAACCATTGGTAAGATACTGTAAGCCCCTTGGATTTGTTTAAACTCCTCATCCTGAATAATGCAGAATTCACCACAATTTACTGCCGGCTCTTAATCTTACGAATTAACCATTCTGACTGATTCTCGCCTCTGTTTTTTCTGGATTTCAAGGATTTTCTGATTGATTGCAATATGTTACTTCTGATGTGTAATGATACAAAGCAAGTTCCCATTTTGAAATGACATAAAAAAAAACATGAAGACACTTTACAAATATTTTATTCCAAATTGCAAATGGGATGAGCTCTATTTTGGGGGCAGGGGTCTGATCCTGTGGGCCTAAATCTGTTGAGGGGACTGCTGGGTTTATACTCAAGCAGGTGTCCCCCAGTGACATCTGTCTCAGTTCTCAAGGAAACCACCAGCAGATCAGCAGCAACCTTCTGACATTAGACAAGACAAGGACTCAGGACTCACTTTATTCACATCAAAAAAGGTACATATTCTAGATGTTTTGTGAGAAGCTGTATTTGAATTGCATTTTGGGTAGTGGGGGATGGAGGGCTACATAGCTTTTTTCCCCTCACAATATGATGCATTCATGAATTTCTTTGTCAAATAGCGTGTTCAATTTGAAAAGCTTTTCAATGTTGTGAAATCACTCCGTTTATATCATTGGCACAACAAAGCAATAAGATGCTTCATCAAATATTTATTTAGTTTTCATTAGCCAATTTCTTGTGAAAGTTAACCAGGCAGGCAACAAATTGCCAAAAGCTATATCAAGAATTGATCTAAGCCCATCTAAAATTAAGCAGTACCCTGTCCTCATACATTTTGTGTGTTCTTGTTGGATTTGGTCAAGATTCTGCTTATATCTCCCCCTTCTTGACCTGGATAATAAGATTAAAAAGCTCTCTGATCAGTAATGCAAGCAACATCTCTGAGGGAATATTTTGAAAGCTCTGAGTGTGTTTGGTGTATAATGCTGACTGTAAATCACAGGCGGACTGACACTCACTCCATGGTGATTACTCAGTTACACTGTGAAGATGTGGGTCAATCTCTGAAGGAATGGTGTGTAGTGGGAAGTGAGGATAGATGAGGAAAGAGATGACAGAAGGGATAAAGCTTGAGCACTCATAAGGATTCCAGGCATGCTCAGGAATGATATTGAATCCTGGTCTTGTGCATGTCCTATAAATATAAATCTTCTGCAAACAAAGAGACTACTGCCCTTATCATGTTTTATGGTCTCATAGGAGGGAAAGAGAGAGTGAGAAACCAAATGATAGGGTCAAAAAACGCATTGCTATTCTTTGGTATTCTGTTTAAACAATGAAG
Organism: Carassius auratus; assembly: GCF_003368295.1. NCBI lineage: Eukaryota > Metazoa > Chordata > Actinopteri > Cypriniformes > Cyprinidae > Carassius > Carassius auratus. The sequence continues at coordinate 9,306,890 of NC_039247.1, read as the reverse complement.
TGGCATTGTTGGCATTTGGTTTTATACAGAAGGCTTTGCAGTAAAGGTCAGTACGACTGCACCTTGTCTAGATGTAGTTTCAAATGAAAACATAGCACCAAGGACATTTTAATGACTCAGTGTGAAGGTTCTTATGGACAAACTTCAATGGTGTACTGTGTGTGAGTTCAGTGGGATTTTAGTTGCTTATGGTATTCCAAAAATCTGAGGTGATATTGAAAATCTGGCTAGTAACAAAACTTTATCTAATTTAAGTTTAAAAAATATATATTTCTGAAAATAAAAACGATTAAAAGAATTATAAAATGGGATTATGGTATTATTAACTTGTAATTTCTAATTAATTTTAATTTTAGTATTACAATATTTCTATGTAGTGGCAGTTTTTTTTGTGTGTTTTTGTTTTTTGTTTAATGCAGGCAAAAATCAAAATGCCGTTTTTTATTTTCATTTTCCATTGCTGAAACTTTTATTTAATTTACTGTAGGTTTCCTGTTTTTCCCCTTTTATTCATTTAAGAATTTTTTTTTCAATTTTTGTTAACAATGATAACACTGTTCTAAGAAATACTACAAAAAATCGGAAATTCATATTGGATTTTCAGTTATTTTTTATTTGAAACTTTATGCTAGATGAAAAGCAATATTCGATTGTGTAAATGTCACATGGCCATTTAAAGGTGCTTGATTTTCATTGGTTCGGTCTTCTCACTGCACACTTTATACACAACAGTGGGCTCAGATCTGGTAAAGATGAGAAGCGAAGAGAAGAGGCTGTGTCATTATCTGAGCTAGATTCAGTCTGTCTGGATGTGGGATTAGGAGGTGAGGAGGGACATGAAGCTCTTAGACAGCTCAAAATCATCAAGGACTGTAACACGAAGATGGCGTGGTTGTGATTACCAAGCCCTTGATTACATGTTGAATCAGGTTCCAAGTTGTCTTTACACTCAAGAGTTTGTGTTATGGATAGAGTGTTGCTGTGTGATGCTATGGATAAATGGCTTAAGCTATTTTAACAAATCAGCAAGTGGAAATTATTTTGTTGCTTCCTTTGTGTTGGATTGATTTCAGATCTGCTGGAGCAGAGTCCCTCAAAGCTTCCAGGGAATGGGCTGATGTATTTCATTAGGGTTTCAGCTGTGTTAGAGATGCTTCCAACCACACACACACACACACACACGCACACACGCACACACACACATACACACACATACACACACACACACACACACCTTCTTTGAAGTTCAGCACAAATGATTGTAGACACATTGCTTATTTGTGTATGACATCATGAAGGATGTGATGATGTTCAGGTCCAGGAGTGGAAAGGCTGTTAGCTTTCTGTTCATGAAGCTGTCTGCTTAATCATTATGAGTCACTGTAACCTTTCAGTAATTTTAGTGTGTGCCTTTTTTACATTTTGGGATTACCTTGTTAAAATGATTGATTTTAATTTCAAGTGGATATTTTATTATATATATTGTGACATACCCAACACTATTCATCTATGTGTTTTTAAATCCAAATAGAATGTAAATAGGGGAGACCAGGAATGTTGTAACACATTTTATTTTATTGTGTTTTTTTCTTCTTCAGTATAATAGAGACAGGTAAAGAAAAAATAATTCTTGTGATAACCTGCTACCCTACTAACACACTAATATTAAAAATATTAGAATTTAAATATTTACAGTATACATTTTAATTTAAATTTTATAGAACTTGTTTTCCATATATCAAATCAAGAAAGCAAAGCGGTTGATTCAGATGATACCAGCTATCTCATACTAACATTATTGCAAATGAAATAATGAGCCAGGCATTCAAATTTACTGTTTTCCCTCCATTCAGTTTAATCCTGGACCTGTTTGTGTGTGTTTTTGCTCCGTGATGCAGTTTCTGTCTCCTGTTAATTGTGTTAATTTGATTCCAGATGTGTCTCCTTAGTTATTTGTCATCCTGTGTTTAAAAGCCAAAGTCTGTTCAGTCTTCATTTGTTGGGTCTACCAGCTCAGTTCGTGTGTCATTCTGTGTTTCCTGTGTGGCTATACCCTGTTTGTTGGATTCATGAAAGACTATTTCGGTTTACCATTGGCTCCGTGTTCCTTCAAGCAACGATTGTGACAGCTGTGAATCCTTTATATTTTTGCTTAGAGAGGTGGTAATGTATGGCAGTGATTTCATCCCTATGGTTAAACACATGAGGGTGTTACAACAATCAAAAGCACATTAATTCTGGTACATTAAATTATATAGGCATTTCATAAATAACCCCCTCAAAAAGTGTGTCCACAAGTACTTGTGTACTTTTACAAGTGTGTCCACATGCTGCTTCTGAAAAGTAAACTTTTATAAGCGCACCAAGGAAAGCTGTTGAGGATGAATGTTCAAAGAAGAGAGAGCACAATTAAAGGCTAACCTGATTTCATTTTCAGTGTTATCAGATATGTTGGAGATGTTGTCATCCTGTTAGTATTTACTGAGCTTTACGAGAATATACAGTATGAGATAATGTGTGGCTAAAACACAGCAAGGAAACCCATAAGCATCATGGCTGTCCAAAGATAACACAGAACAATGGGCTGAAAGAGACACAAAGCCACTGTGGACAGTGACTTGCCAAGAGATGCTTTCTGAGGTATTTGATTGCAGAATTGCTCCTGAATTACCTTGGCAAGAATGCAGGTTACACATGGAGAGAGGAACTCATGCCAGGAGAGCAGTGGGTATCATTATGCTATCTTGTTTGCATTGCTCATTACCCTGCTGTTGTATTAATGGCTTTTCTTCTTCTTTTATCATCTCTCTAAGCATGTTGAGCATTGGTGGTTAGGTTTTATTGTACTTAGTACTTAGATAATTAGTCTGCATTTCTGCACACAGTCGACCTCAAGCACTGTGAGAAAATTAAGCTTCTGAAAGGGCCAATCCATATATAAATAAGAAATGGTCATCATTTATTCACACTCATGTTGTTCCAAACTTGCATATCAAGGACAGTTTCATTGTCTGTTTGATTACCCCTTTAATTGATTTTTCTGTACATTTTAGCCACATAAACTGACAGTCACCACTGATAAGCTACTACTAAATATTGTAGAAACATAATTTTCTGTAAAGTTGCTTTGCAATGATTTGTATCACAAAAAAGTGCTATAGAAATCAATTTGAATTAAATTGAATTTTTTGGGGGATTTATCAGCCCAATATACCACACTTTATACAAAACTATATAAGTCAGTATAACAGGCTTTAAAAATGTATTACAACTTGGTAATTATGGCTATTGCACCTTTCATTGCCCCCATGCATTTTTACCTCGTCCTGTACAAGATACAAGCTTGCCATTTGAAAAATAACTACCTTTATGCCATTGTTTGTCAACAATGGATTAGAGAAAAATTTTAGTGGAAATGATATGTAATGATAGGTTTTGAAACCAAAAAAGGCAAGATTTGCGATGGAGAGCATGTAGCTACGGAACTGAGTTGTTGAGACACTTCTCTTAAATGTGAAATGGCAGAGGTGTTATGTACACATTGCTTTTAAAAGTTTACAAACTATTTTATTCAGCGTTTAAGGTTAATTCATTTGTTCATTTAACTAGCTAAAATAAGATATTCAAGGGTTAACAATTGTTTGATCATCTTTAGAGCATTTAAGCAGCCTTATTAGCATCATTTAATTGAAGGATAGTCTGTCGTAGCATGTAAAATTGATGTTTTGACTCCATGACTCCTGTTTATATCTGTCCAGACCTCTTCCCTGACTGCCAAATGCTTCTTTCTGTAAACTGACCCTTAATGGGATGCTCATAGTTGGCAGGATCAAGAATATAATCGCCCTTAAAAGCCTAAAAGTGACAGGAGTCTGCTTGGACAGAGGATCCCTTGTTGAAATAAGCAAATAAGCTTAAGTTTAAGTGTATCCCTGCTAAGTCAGCATATGCCAGGTCTGTAGACAGCAGTCAACAGCAGGCATAGTTTAAATCCGAGAAGTTAAGCTCAACTCAAATTAGCTTGATATGTAAATAGTCTTACCACTAAAAACAAATATGTACCAACTTTCTTCACCCTAAATACACTCTTTCTTTGCTTTTCTCTAATGTCTTGACCATTTGACCATTCTCTGACTGTTTGGTTTGTTTTGTTTCAGTTTCTATGAACGACGCTATTGGCTTTCTTGTAAAACAAAGCATGAGACTAAACTTTCACAATGAAAAGTCCGTTCTTTGTTGGCATGCCCATCTTGGCTCCTGAAATGAATCTAAAAAGGGTTGTGAATTGAGCTTGCGTGACACTTAACGACAAACTACAGCAACTGAAAACACATAGAATACACACTAACCAGCTGTCCTGCTGCTCCCCACTGGGCTCTGGCACAAACAAAACTCATTTGGCCCCAGCTCCCCTGAATTGAACCCAGTGTCCATGGAGAGAGAGCTTCATCTTTCCACAGTCAAGTGCACTTGGCAGCCAATTAATGACAAAAGGATGAGGAGAAACAATACCTTCCAGGGTTTTTTTTGAAGTGGCTGTTTCCTTGGACAAGAGGAAAATTAGCCATCAAAACAAACAGGTAATCTAACTTCTCCAAGGTCAATCAAGTTGTTTTTCTTTCACGAAAATGTGAAGAAATTGAGCTTTGAAATGGAGTGTCTGTGTTATTTACAGCTAGAGTCTCTTGAAGACCTTTTCTTCTCCCTGAGAGAGTGAAACATTCTGCTCTAGGATCCAGTGCCAGCTGAAGAGCATCAGTGCCAGCTCCTTTTCATTCTTTACAACAACCGATGGCATTATTTTGTCTGCTGTGTTGCTAAAAACAGGCTCATCGATGCTCAACGACACTCAGCTTTACAGGTCCATGGGACCGTGGTTAAGCTTTCCGACATCATACTCTCTCAGATGCTCTTAAGTAGCAGAAGACCATTCTGTCACTTCGTAAACAAGACAGAAAGTACTTCGGCTGAAGATGAGAACGTTCCATGGGAAACAGGTGAACTCCTGATACTTGCACGATATCATGAATGACCATGTGATACTGTATCCTAAAGGTCAAACATGAGCAGAATAGTGTTCCATTAAGTGTGCACTCATTATTATTTTAACCTCGACTCATTGGAAAAAGTGCCTCTATGTACGTTTTAGCAAAACTCCAAAAATGTACAGTACAATACAATTCCAGGGTTTTGTATGAAAGTTTCCAGGGGAAATGAACACAAGTGGCAGTAAAACACAAAATCTGATTACGGATGATGTTATGTTGAAGATTTATGTTATGACCTCAAAACAATTACCATAGTGCATCATTTATAGACTAATATATTTTGATATTTGCATCACATCACCAGCTTCATATACGGTTATGTGGATTTTCTCATAGAGTAAACTCGCTCGGTAGATCACCCGGTGCAGCATTGCACTTTCGGAGTGCCCGGGTATGAGTCTTGTGAAACACCGGTCATGACGCTGAATAAAACAGCTCAAATACTTGTTGAAGCAAGCAAAAATGGCATGGTTGCCTCAATAGATGCATTTTTATCTCCCAATTTGTTATCAGTTGGTACTCATTTTACAAACCAAATAGTGTAGATCTGTGGTCTGGAGACATGCTCAGGCATGTTGTTGACTCTGAGGCTTTGTGTTAGGTGTCTGTGTTGCCTCATCCAAGGCTTTTTTTCCAATCCACCATTGAACTGTGCAAAATGGCCAGACATTGGCCTGGTCCAGTGGTAATCAGAGAAGCATGTCGGCCCTGGAGGACAAATAGGATTTAGCATGGCTTGGCTTGGATCATTGCTCTCTTCCCAATGATAAAAAGCAAAACCTACTAAGCTTTCTTCTAACAGACTAAGACAGTGAGGTAATTTTCCTAGTGTCTCCTGAAAAGGTATCCTTCATCTGATGGTCAGACCTGACCAGACATGAGGATTGCAACAGTAGCAAATCAATCACCAAAGAGTTTAGCTCCACTGAAAAGATTCCTGATTTAGAAAGAATGAAAATGTGAAATTCTTTAACTTATGCCTACAGAATGGGGTAGCTTAGCATTACAGGTGGTCTGGGTAATGTTCTGGACAAATAGCCCTTTCTCCACAGAGATTAGACATGGAAGTCTTGGAAAAGTTGATACTCCCAGTTGCAGGAGCGCCTCAATGTTTATATGATCTTGCTCCTTGACTACATCAAATAGATTCAGTAAGATGAATTGATAAGATTAAGCCAACTAACTAAGTAATATGGCTATGATCATATTTCCCCCCAAATCTGAGTGGTTTTGCTATGAAGTTGAATGTTAAAAATAAAAGTGGCTGCAGAAACCATTAGACAGTTTCAGATTTGTGTTAGGGGTGAGTTGTTAATGAATTCATGACAAGAACTGTCAAGGCTGCTTATTTGCTTCAAGATACCATGGTATCTGTCAGAAGAACCTTTTGGTCAAATCTTCTGAGGAAATTGATTCTAAGAATATCTTGAAGAAACATAGCAGTTGTGTATACATCTGTGTGCATCTTAATTAGACATCGCTTCAATGAGTAGGTTGACATGTTAAATTACCCATGTACAGTATGTGTATTATAATATTTAATACTTTTGAAAGAAGTCTATTATGACACCATTTATTTTTTTGTAACAATCATTTTATCAGATTTAAACTTGCTTGCTGAATAAGACGTATGAAACTGAAATTTGCTTTCCAAGAAAAAACAACAACAACAACTATATTTTAAGAATGCAGGTTCACACACACACACACACACACACACTTGTTTGTGTTGTGATTTAGTCTTGAATGAGGATAAATGTTAAGTTTCTTTCTTTTCTTTTCTTTTCTTTTCTTTTTGCCACCAAAAAAGGTGCAAATGTCAGAAGAAAATTAACATAAGAAACAGCTTGCTTCAGGAGATAGCACAACAATTGAACTGGATACAGAACAGTGTATCTTTAAAATGACCCTAAAATTAAGGAAAAATAGTTTGTGCCTCACTAATTATCTTAATATGTAAATCTGCACATTGCTGTAGTTACATGCATGTATGGTGTTCGTGTGCAGTCCAGTTTTTGCACGAACACATGCAACCATACCAGCAGATTAATAGAGCATGGAGATGTGTTTACTGCTGCTGCTTTAAGAGCTCCCAGGAGGCAATAATAACTCTGTGTCAATAGCAGGGCACATCACAGACGGCCAGTATGGTGCTACCATATGCCAGTCTCATGAGGAGGGATCATGAAAAAATTGTCTCAAACAGGGCTGTGGAGAAAGGGGATAGTGGGTAGGCACACTCATGCAATGTAGGTGAAAAGGTAAGAGGAGGAGTGGAGGGGCCCTGGGTCATTGTGGTGGATAATATTTCAGGATTTGGTGATTTATTGTAGATCTTTTACTAGTATAAATACTTTCACAATGCAGGTGATTGTTTTTTGGAGAGAGATTGAACCCAGGCATAAGCTTAGTGGACACAAGAAGACACTGAGCAATCTCTATCTGATCCGTGTTACATGTCATGCTGGGACTGGATGAGCCCATACAGACATCCCAGAGTCTCTCAATCAGACTCTGATCTCTAATACTCTCAGGACATGATTGGAGCGTTGGGCCAGGGCTGCAACCTGCTGCTTGAGGCACTACATGAGACTCACTGAGAAAAGCAGCACTATGAATATCCATGGCTTACCTTTCCTGGTTGGATACAGATGACTCATCAATGCTTTGTGGAGCGATGTGATGTTGCAGTGCTAACCGATGGGAGGTCATGCAGACCAGTATAGATTTATGCATTTTAGCAGACGCTTTTATCCATTATTCAGGCCAACAATTTTTACATATCATGTGTTCCCGGGGAATCTAACCCCCAACCTTGCGCTTGCTTGCTAACGCAGTGCTCTACCAGTTGAGCTACAGGAACACTATAGATGTATAGCTGTTCAGATTAATCCTGCATGATGGGATTTATTTGCCATTTTTGACAAAACTGCAGGTTTTTAGTCAGATCATCTTCAAAAATGTACCCCAACTAATATAGTTACACAACAATTTGCATATTAGGGCTGTCATGCATCTTGAGGGTGTAAAAAAATATGTAATGGCATTATGTATTATATTAGCTACTGTACATAATAATATTATTATCACTTAAAGAATATTATTTTATTTTATTCATTATATATGATTAAACACCAACATGTGCACTGAAATGTAAAGAGCGAGTTTTCCGTGACTAAGCTGAAAGTAATAAGAGTCTTTAAGCAGGGGCAGAAGAATGTGTACGTGCTGCTGTGTCTTCTCCTTCCTCTTTTTTGCACCTTGAGACTGAAACAGTGTGTTCTTTGTCTTTAACGCTGCCTGGTGACACACACAGTTGAAGTTACGGAAACAAAAACAAGAGGGCCACCATGTCCATTCATCCTTCCGAGATACTCTCCCAGCATTTCAATGCACACCCCTTTCTCTAATGGACTTTGCAGGCGTCTGCAGCCTGGCCCACAATGGAATCGGGGGTCTGCTGTGCACGTCAGTCACACATGAATGAACCCTGTAAGCCTAGCCCCTTCAGTCTTCCTTTATGCCACGGAGTGAATATTGAGATAAATGGATGCACCAGTCATTAGATGGGCTGGGTGGGGGTTAAAATCAGCAGTGAATACAGAGTTCAATTATACAACTCAGCTTGATGGGGAAAAAATCCAGACATTGCTAGTTCGATTTTCAGGAAGACAGTTGAACTTTAAGATATTTGCCTCTGTTAATCTCCACTGGGGATGTTCTGACTGAACTTTTCCTCTGTGCCTTCCTAGATCTATCCTTGCTTTAAAATGGTAGTCAGAAATGTTTGCTGACGTACAGGCGGAAAGAGAAATGAGGGAACCGGAGGAGAGAGGAAGAGCAATTTAGGAATCCCATCTGAGGGGGCAGCTGATGACAGCTGAGGTGAGAGCCGAGCTGACTCGGTGCGCACTAATGTCAGTCATGCTCTCTCACTCATACATCTTTTCACTTTATCATCAGATCATTTCCTCTCGGATCTCCTTTTCATTGTCTAGAACTACTTCCACATTCTTGACTCCCGTTTTAATACCCCTCAGAGATTTTTAACTCTTTCTTCAAACTTGCTGTCTCATTGAGAACGCATGATCTACAGATGTTAGATGGTTTCACTGGCTGCAGATTTTTTTTTTTGATTTTGGGTATGTTTTTTTTTTTTTTTTTTTGCACTGCTTGTAAGACATAACTGATCCAAGTACATATGTTGAGGTTTTGTGAGTTTCCATGTTAACTTCACAGCTTAGGTTAAATATGCATCTGATATATATAGACACCATTCAATATTTATCTAAGAATGTCTTCTCAATTGCAGTCAATTTGATTTCTGAATTTGAATGTAATTTAAATTGAAGTGGTAAACAACAAAATTACCCGGTACAGACAAAACAAGTGAAAAATGTCAATTTTGGTTGATTTTGAAGTTTTCACAAAAATTTTTCATTAAGCTTGAAGTGTGGGACTTGATTGATGTTACTGAAAAAGAGTTCTTAAGAGCAATAAGCCATGAAAAGGATCTTTTGTGATTATTTAGTTTTTCTTACTTGAATGATTGTGTTTAGATGTAAAATGAGAAAAGTACAGCACTGTTAATTTAATTGGTTTATTTGTTCTACTGTTTATTTGCATCATGGTTCTTATTTTTAATAACAAAGATAAAACAACTAAGTTGTTTTATGATTAATATTATTAATAATATTATTAATTTTAAATATTATGATTAATATAGTAATTATTATTAAGAAAAGAATTGGAGGAAAATATACATTGATAATTGTTTTATAGTCAAATCATGAGGCAAGTGAAGATTCACTTCCTTTATTCCTTCCTTTGTCTCCCAGATTGCATTTCCTGTGTTGAATGTCTTTGAATTAAATTTCAGTAAATTTATTTTTGTCATTTCAACTCAAATTCCACTTCTTCTGGGGTTTAGCCAGTTCAATTTGTATTCACACTCATGAATGAAAGGTACAGTGCAATTCTAAGTTTTGCATTACCCTGATATATTTATACAGTTATTCCTGGATGATACTCAAGCTGTTAAATCCATCAGTTCTAATCAGGGATCTGGCCATGTTCTGTTCCTTTGCATATTTTAGAATGTTTGAGCTGGTATTCAGTCAATGAAAACTTCTGATTTTAAGTGATGTTTGAATAGCTCAGACTAATTTGATGAGTGTTTGAGTGAAGGGTTTTCCCTGGGTTGTTACATCTCACCAGTGTCTCCTCCTACCGTAGCATTAACTCCACCGGTCTAGCTCCGTTCCCACGGCTCTTGGCCCCACCCCTCTCTTCACAATGGCAGTGTGGTAGAATGAAGAAAACTCAATCATTCAACAATTTTTTTTAGTTTTTGGCCACCACTCTCCGTCTTCACTAACTTAACTTCAGCTTTGAAGTTAGGCATTAAATTACTGGGGAGTTTTAAGGACAGAGATTTTTTGCTCTTAGCTTGTTGCTATGAAACGCCGTCAGGAACATCTCTGTAGGCTTATGTGATTGCTAAATCCATCAACTTGAGGATTCAGACTCACCTGGGTGCATTGTTATAGGATAGATCGAGGGAAAGGCTGTTTGGGCCAATTGTAATTTTGTAGATCTCTGAATACACAACACAGGTCATAACCTCCAGCAAATGTGCATCTCCAATTATACCTAATGACACTTTTCGAGTACAGTAGTCCATGTTTCTTTAATCTCTGTGCTAGTCATTAAACTGCTTGTTGTACTGCAGTATCTTCCATGAAACTATTTTAGCACTAAAAGTTAAATATAAATATTTGTGAAAGGATGAGGATATTTGTGAATGTTTTTTTTATGGTGGAGTAGATCTGTCATGGTTTGTAGATCTAGCGTTGAACTGGTTGCCCTGAATAATCAAAACACTGAAGTAATATGTTGTCATGGTAACTATGGTAGGTGATATATCTTTCTGTGATTGCTTTTGAAATACATAAGAGTTTTCCTCAGAAAACCAGGTGATATTTTCTCAATATATTTTCATTAACAATTTGCCCGAAGGGGTAGAAAATTCAATTATGTTAACGGGAAGTGGAATTTAAGCTTGCATACACATTACATTATATGAAGTAGGAAAAACAACGACCATTCATTTCACATATTTGCTTTATATTATATAGGATATAGAATAGAAGGTTTAAGAATAGTAATTTCCTGGTCAAAAATGGCTCCTTACTGATTTCCTTCTCTCTATATTTAAAGCAAAAAAGCAGAGAGATCATAGAGAGATGCAGTCTTTGAAAAATGAGATTCAGTGATACTGATCTGCTTTGTTCAGCAAGGGAGACTGAAAATGCTTTAGAGGTAATCAATGTTCTCTCTCTCTCTCTCTCTCTCTCTCTCTCTCTCTCTCTCTATATATATATATATATATATGTATGTATATACAGTATATATTGTGAAGATAGCATTATAGCATAATTCCTTATAGCAAAAACTTGAGTGCAGTCGGCATCAATAAATTTGTGGTCAGTGCATCGACTCCTAGTGCAACTGCGCTCTGGACCTGAGTTCGATTCCTGTCTCGGGGTCTTTTGCCGATCCCGCTCCCCTCTCTCTCCTCCCAGTGCCTTCCTGTCATCTCTCTACTGTTGTATCTCAATAAAAAAAGCCCATAAAAATAACTTTTTTTAAAAAATAACCATTTTTTTTTACTATATTGTTTTTAATATGGTAATACCTGGCGAGGGGAGAACTAGATGAATTTGATTCTTGTCCAAGATTTGTCAAAGTTCCTGTCTGTCCATTTAAATACACTGTGGAAGTGTTGGAGCCTTCAGGAGGAAATTGCCTCTGCTCTCCATTATTGAACAGAAGTCAGTGCTGAAATTACAGACTCATCTGAGTCTAATCGTTCTGAATCTCTGAACAGCAGATTACAAACGCTACCTGATCCGCAAACAGAAACATGTAAGAACGCCAGACCCATTACAATATATCAAATAGTTTGTTCAATACACATTCATGAAAAATAAACCCACAATTCGTACATGATTAAATAACTTGGGTGTCAAATCAAAAAGGGAACAATTTGTACTTATTATCTACAGTAGTGCATTTTTGGGATGACTGTGGCAGATGTTGCTGTTAATAAAAAGATATATGCTTGTAATACATCCTAACCTCCATATCCCAAATGTAATGAACTAATTAGATCTCATTTATAAGTATCACAACATGCATTATGAATATACTGAACAAAGTGACAAGTGATGTCTTTCTAAACATACTGTAAGAGATCTGGGGCACTGTTTTAATGTAAAACACTATATTAAAAGTTATATAGTACTTGTTGAAGTCAGTGTGACATTAAAACAACACTGGTCACATATAAAACAACACAAATACATTTTGCAAGTCATATGGTTTGGAACCACAGGATGAATTGTCTATCCCTTTATGTATGTGGAATTAAAGCATTACTCACTGCAGATTTCTGTTTTGGACTTCTGTTTTGTGAAAACTAGAGAGCCATGCTAACACAGCTATTAAAATGTATGCAGTGCAGATTTCTCTGTTATTTTAGAACACCTGGGTCCCCCGAGAGCCCACTGAGATTTGAGTGTTGCTGTTGGAATTTTTTAAAGCTGTAATTGCACTTGCTTTATCCTTGGGGAGCACTTCAACACAAACAATAGGTGTGATTGGCACCTGAAGGTGACTTAGATGTGTTTCTGTTCAAAGAAACGATAAAAATACAGTCTTTTTGTCAAAATGATTTGGACAGCTGAAGGAACAATATATATGAGACATCTGGACTTACTTAGCCAAGCATGTCTTTTTATTTTCTCGCGGCAGCAAATATGGTTTTGATGATAAAACAAAATGTGACAGTTTTATAGTATTTGGAGTTGCATTGTAACACCTGGGAGGAATTATTCTGTTGTATTCACTAACTTTTTGCTTTTAATTTCACGTAAGCGTTTTCTTAGTTCTGGGCACAAAAATGTTTAAAAGGACAGTTCACCCAAAAATGTAAATATTATCATCATTTACTCATCCTCAGGATGGTCCAAACTATATGACTGACTTTCTTTTGTGGAACACAAAAAGTGAAAATGTTAATATTGAGCTGGTTGTTCTTTTCCATGCATTACAATTAATTGTACCTGGAGCTTTACAAGCTAAAAAAAAAAAAAAAAACACCACACAAAAAAAGAACATAGTATGATAGATGTACAAACAAAATTTTAGTAATTATAAGACCAGTCCGATCTCAAGTCTCAGTCTATTAACCAATCCGATCTCAAGTGCAACTTGAGAACTGGATAACTCTGATTTCTGATCAAACTGTAAATAATTTGTTGATGAATCAAACATCACTCATTCTCTCTTGAACCCACCGAAGAGAGGCAGGATGGATGTTCTGTACATGTTGTATTTCAGTGGATAATGACCAGCATTTATTTTATGGCTTCAGAAAACTTGGCATAGAGCACACAAGTTACAGTATATAGACCACTTTCATGAAACATGTATGGTGCTTTTTCAAGACATTTTTAAAGCTTTTTTATGTTTTGAATGAATTATTCTTTTCAAGCATTCTATGTAAATCTTGGATCTCTGGAGGCATTTGGTTTAAAAGTGTCATGTACATTTATATTTAAAGTCAAACTTCAAGTACATTTATAAATGCCATGCACTTTGAAAATCACATTACCCTAGACCTCTTCTGGCATTGATCTAATGGCACAGGCTTTTCATGGAAGCTGTCTCTATCCACAATTCTTTCAAAATCACAGCGTTATCTGTTGCTCTCAGATCTCGACATGGAAAACTGAAGTTGTTTGATCAAAGCCTCAAAGCAATGAGCTTCACTCTTGATCCCTGATTTATTGAGGACACTGTTCAATAACAAACATAATGCTCTCACCAGTGCTTCCTTTGCCCTCAGTGTAGCTCTGAGTGTCCGTATGTTTGCTGCTGTGAGTAGAAAAAAGAGCACGGTTGGATGGGGGGGTCTAAGGTCCCACCCAGGGTGAGAGCCCACACGCTGGGTCTCTTTTTGTGCTCACCCCTGCCGGCCCAATGACCTGTAACACAGAGCTGTCTGCTGAGACTGGCCATACAGAGTTATTTATTTTATTAAACCACTGAAGCAGAACAAATGGAAAAAAAGTCACAGATTTCCAGATATGAGATGAAAACAAAGAAATCTATTACACATTTTCCTACAATGCTTATGCATTTTATAACTACTGTATTGTGGTGTTCCATAGATATGTGTTTAAAAAACAACTTAGATCATCACTCGTAAGAAAAAGAGAAGAAAGAATATGGCTGATCCAAATAATCTAATCATTGTTTGAAATACACTTTATTTAATAAGGTCATCTGTCTTCATATACAGTATTCCTCTTTGAATAGACAAAGACATGGCAGTTCATATTATTTTTGTTTGAAAGTTAAAGTTTCAAAGGTGAATAAAACAATCTATGTCTCATGTAATGTTATAGTTTGCACTTTTTTGTTTTACAGAATATATGTTCCTGTGTGAGTCAAACTTAATTTGGTTCAGCTGGTTTCTGATATACAGTATAGAATATGTAAAACATTGGCTCTGTGTTTTAAACGATTCTAGCATGGATTACTTAACCTCATGTTGTTTTAAACCTGTATGACTTTCTTTCTTCGTGGAACACAAAATTAAAGATTTAGAGAAAAAAAGTAATTTTCATAACTTAGCATAGTACTGTATGATCGATCTCCTCTCTGTATGGATAAGTAACTGTATGGATAAAAGCCACAAAAACATTTTTTAAAACAGCTTCATGAGAAGAAATAAAGTCGTAAAGGCTTGAAATGATATGAGGGTAAATGTATAAATTTTTAAGGTTGGTCCTTATATATCTTCCCTATACACAAAATACTCATACCATTCATACCACTCATGACATTTTGAAGTCAGTTTAGGTTTATATATTATTAAACAATTAGGTTTATGCAATTTTTCATACTTAAACACATAGCCTCGTTAAAAAAAGTGAGTGAGCTACCTTATTGTCACAGGCAACTGCTTTTAAAACTTCATGAAAACTTTTATAGGAATAGTTCAGCCTCACATAAATAAAACAGTTATCGAAATATGCATGTGTCCTATTCTGTGTCCTAAACTACTAAAACATTGGTGTCTCATATTTTAAAGGAGTCAATGCAATTTGGGAAAGAATTCCATCATATTTGTATGTGCGTGTGAAAATAACCCCCTTTGTAATCATTAACATTTTCATAACTGTAATTTAATTAAATATTTTCTCAGTAACTGTAACAGATTGCAGTTACTCTACATTTGTTTTGTAATTATAGTACAGAATTTGATTACATGAACAAGCGTTTGGGTGCGAGAGAGGTGCACAGACTACACACACACTTTGCAGAGGCTGACACACTGTATGTAATATTGAATTGACTGTGCAGTGCTGACAGAAGACACTTTCAGACTGATCAGTGATCTGCTCCTCTGTCTCTCTCATAGTGGGTATTGCATACCTTTTGGAAGAATGGAGCTGTTCTATAATCAGCATTTGAAAGACAACTTCCATCATGAGCTTTCCCAGTAGCTCTCCGTAGAGAAGCTTGCCATAACCTCAACTCAGCTCATCTGCCAGTAAAATACCTCTTATCCTGCTCTTTGTTCCTTCTTCACCCTCTCATTCATCTAAGCAGAGATGCACGCAGAAAAGAGACAAAGAGCCAGTGAGAGTAAAGACGATCCACAATTAAGACAGCTCACAAAACCCTAGTCTTAAAAGAGACTATACAGGAAATCTCCCAAACCCTCTTTCAATCCATTCAGTGGCTATTTTGAGATATATATATATATATATTTGTGTGTGTGTGTGTGTGTGTGTGTGTGTAAAAAAAATATGCCATTTAAGATTAAGTAAAAATAAAAAAACAGTACACTTACAAAATCAGTCAATGACATTTTTACAGATGAAATCAATTCCTAAACTAAAGGATTTGTAGTCATTTGCTTGCGAAAGACAACTTTGTAAAGCTTCACTGGATGTACAAAGCTTAGTCTTGTCTGTGGCATGCAGTCAGCATGTCTTATTGCGCTCCTAGCTAGAAGAATCAGATACATAAACCTCAAGGACATCTTAATCTCTGCAGAAATACACCCTGACACACAGTTTTCTGCCTCTACCTGCTTCATATGAATAAATCGTCCGTCCAAACTGGCAGTCTGTCTCTCTACTCAGCACTGACAGCGGTGCTTCATTCCCAGCACTGCCGGAGATATGGCTTTATACTCTACGGGCCTGGATAGACGCTCATATTGAGTTCAATATTTCCTGAGTCGATAGGGTGAAGAGAAAGACTGCACATTTGTGATAAAAGTGTCACACCATGACTTAACTGATGTATTACTCTATTTATTCGTGAAAGGAAGGAGAGGCAGGGGGCATTGGATAAGAGTGTTGTCTTTTGTCACAACTGGTGAAAGTCAGAGGATATAAACACTTTTTCCTCAGAAATGTTGTATGTGATGGCGGGTTGGAGATTACATGGTATCTGTGGGACATTGTAAAATGCCATCAGAGCTGTTTGCGGGAAGGGAGATGGAGGAGGACAGAAGGAGGGATGAGGTGTCTTGAAAGAAAAGAAGGGGAGATGAAGAGAGGAGCGAAATATAAGACATTCAGAGAAAGTTGGACATCAGTCACCAAACAGAGAAGAGGTCTGAATCAGATTCATTAAAGTATTAACATGTGTCTCTCCCCTCTGCATCTTGTAAAATTGTTGTAAGAGACATTTAAAGAGGTACATATTAATGAAGTATGGAATACTAGAGCAAGAGTTTCTCAGTAGGGAAGTAGAAAAGACAGATTACAAACCTTATCAGCCTAGCTCATGAATATTAATTAGATTACATGCTCACCCAGTAACTGATTTCCTGAATGGCAGGTAAGTGGGCACTAATTATATCTTTTTTCTAAGAATGTGACAATTATTTCCAGAAAGGGGAACAGGGAGAAAAACGTAGAAATTTGACATGTTATAAACGTCGCAATGGCCCTGATTATTGCATACATACAAACGACAGCCAATAAACCTTAAGGATTTAGAGAGAATCTGTAAAGAGGAGTGGATCAAAATCCCTCCTGAGATGTGTGCAAACCTGGTGACCAACTACAAAAAAGTCTTACCTCTGTGCTTGCCAACAAGGGTTTCTGCACCAAGTACTGAGTCATGTTTTGCTTGGGGATCAAACATTTATTGCACTCACTGAAATGCAAATACATTTCTAACCTATATATAATGTGTTTTTTTATGGCTGTTTTGGTTGGTATTCTGTGTCTATACATTATTAATAAACATTATTTAATGCTAAACAGATCATTAGTTTATATATATTCACATAGCTAAAAATATGAGATAATGTTCTTATTGATGTTTACTAAACATAACCTAATGATTAATTAATGTGAACTGAATTCCTTATAAATATTAGTAAACTTTCAGATCATATGATCTTCATTTGTTGGTCTTTATTTGTTATGTAGACCTCCCAATCTAAAGTGGGAACTTTTCATCATTTGCAATAGTTTATAAACGTTTACTTATCATTAATACATTTATGAACAGTCATCTCACTGGCAAAAAGTGTCCAGAAAGACCCAAATTTACCCTATATACACATCTTTACAAATAATTTATCAATCATTTGTTTATGTTTTTGCAGAAGCCAATCTCAAGTTTAAACTATTCATCATGTGTAAATGTTTATTACTGTACTTATCATTTAGCATCTTTATGGGCATTTGAAGTTTAGCTAATGTAAGAACATTCCCTTATAATAATCAAATTGAGTGTTTACCCTTTAACTAACCCTTAAACCTACCCAAACCACCAACCTGTCCCTAACTTTTCAGGTATATCACATCTCATTAGCAGCTCAAGTGTTGTGCATTAATACAAGCTTTTGATCAATTTATAACATCTGTTAAAATCATTTGTAGATTTTTAGTAAGTGCTTGATCCTATGGAATTGAAAGTGTAATGGCATTTGTAAGTATTTTAACTTACATTAAATAATGAATTGTTTGAACATTAGATAATGTTTAATAAGTTTATTAGAAAACATCAACACGCAAATTCTTGAATATATATTAACTAATGATCCATTAATGATTTATTCATCAAAGTTATTTATACCATACATACCATATAAACATACCATAAAACAGAATCCTTCATTTCTTTGTAAGTGGGCAAACTTATAAAATCATCAGGGAATCAAATAAATATTTCTGTTGGGGTCGGCATTAAAAGTAGAGAAGTATATTCTCAAAAATATTGTGTCTTCCTTATTTGATTTCTTTGGAGAAAGGATTCAATTATATGTGAGAATGTATATGTATACAAGCATTAAACCTGCATCATACAGAATATGGATATTCATTATCCAGCCTGGAAACATTGCTGGTATTTGCATACATGTTAATGATGTATGAGTGTTTGTGCTGCCTTTATGTCTCAGAAGCTATGTGAACTGAGCATTCCTCCATCTCTTATTCACTCTATAGATTCCTCTTTGAGCGCTGATGTCTCTGTCAACCCCCAACCCACTGCTTTCACTGGACTCACAATGTCGTGAGCTGCTCTGAAGGATGCGGCTTATTTGTTTTACTATAATTTGGTCAGAGCTATTAAAGGAGGCATTTCCATATCCCACCATGTCTTTGTAAAAACACACGAACTGAAATAGAAAGAAAGATGCAGATTTTGCTTCCTAAATTACCCTGAACGATAGTAAATGTTCTTTGAGGCTGCATGTCATTCTTTTCCATCTTGGAAAATGGCTAAAAAAGCCTTTGGTAAATGTGGTAGAAACAATAGATTAAACAGTGTAGTGTGATCATGCATGTTATCGTGCGGCTTCCCAGAGAGCATGTTAATCTTTCATTTTTATGGATCTTCACATACTTTGGTGCCAGAGAGATGCTCATTAACTATTGGCTAACAAAAGAAGAAACAAAGTCTGACACAATTTCCGTGGCTCCTGAGGTCTGAATTCCTCAGAGGTAGTCAGGTCACCGGGGTCACCGAAAAGCCTAATCTGTTTTCTTTGTCCTCAGAAATTTACAGGCTTTTTATGTACGTGCACAGCAATGGTGACCTGTGTGTGGTCTGAAACATCACTGTCTCTCACTATTTCACCAAATCGCATGTGTCTGCAACATTTCTTTCATCCTCTCTCTTGTTTTGGTCTCGGTATTATGTAAAAAGCTACCCTTGAGGGCTGTAATGGCTGTTTTTCATTTTTAAAGACTAATGACCATAATTCACTGCATTGCCTATGCTGGATTAATGCATACAAGTGGAGAGTAGAAAATAGCCTTTCACCTCTTCCTATGCCATCCGTAATTCACGCCAATCCCTATCTTTCCTTTATAAATTATGAATCAAGCCCAATTATGACTGCAGGCCCATCACTGATGGCCATTTCACTGATTCTCCTTCGACTTAATCTATGCTTTTAACACTAACACGGGCCATTAGTGTTTTTATTTCTCAGACCTTGTGGCAAAGATAGTGGCCAAGAGTAACTTCTACAAGCTGTCAAAATGACCTTCCCTCAGTTAACCAGTCCCGCACAGGCTCCCTCCTGCATAATAGATAAAGCTAAGCCTTGGGAGGAGAGAGAGGGCATGGGACACAAGCCAGTATTACCTGTGAATTCATTTTTAATGAAGTAAACAGGTCTCTCCAGGTCATGAAGGTGTCATGAAGGAGTCCTGTCTCATCATTGCTCCCTTCTCTTCTGACACTTTACCTAGCTGCAGGCAGGGCTTCTCTGCTCATAATTAGATCTCACTTGTGCTGATAGAAAGTGCCCTGCTAGCCGTCAAGCCCTTGCTCTTCCTTCAAATGCACTGCCTCCAATTACGTGGGTAAATGAACTGAATGCGAGCTGTGCCTCAGCAACCTTTTCTTTAATTGGTAGAGCCTGTACCTCTAGGTAGATTCGGTTATAGTCAGAAAATGTGGAGTAATGTGGAAAAATATGGGTAGAGACACTGTAAGAAAAACAGTAGAATTATATGAAAGTATAGTGCAGCTCCCTGTTGCCTTGAGTTTAATAAATGGTTGAAAAAGCTCTTTTAAAAGCTTTAAGGAACGGACCAGGGAGCTAAATTTTTCTGTAGTTTGGCAGTAGTTACAAATGGGACACCCTACGGTCTCGTGGAATTAACGGACACGTGCACTTGGCAGCCATTGTAAGCCCGTAAGACCGCAAGTGCACATGAAGTGTTCCATTTGGGATAGGGCCAATGATGAATGTCCTATATGCCTGTCAGCTTATGTATTTGCATACCTCGGCGCAGCCAATAGCGAAAGTTTGGGGCGTGGCTATTGTAGCAAGCTGAGCCAGAGGGTGTTTAACAAAATGGTGTGGAAAAAGAGAATTAACAAAAGTGCCATCCAATATTTGAAGACTTGCCAAAATACACAGAGACACACAACAGTGTAAAAGAAGGATAAACATCAGCAGTGTTTTTACAAGATTCAGTCGAATTGACAAACTTGCAGCGTTTTTATTATGGATAAGTAAGTCAAACTTCAAATATGTTCGACCTTTTATTGAAAAAAGTCTACATGTTCCTTTTGAGACATGCCTTGACTTTTAAAGACCTGTAAGAGGTGTGTTTGTGATGTTTGAGTTGGGGAGGCATGGTGCACAAAGGGGGTGTTTGTAAAGGTTGTTTAAAAAGCATGCATTATTTTTGTACTATGTGACACTAGTTGCGCAGAAACTGCAAACTGCAGCTTTAACGTGTTTTAATCTTTTTCACTTTTCCCCATTAAAATATAAAAAAAATGTAAAACAAAAAGAATTTACTAAGTAACACCGTTTTTTTTTTCTCAGCCTAAAGAAATACAAGACCTTTACATTGAAGCTGTACTATTGTAAGTTGCTTGTAGTATAGCTAAAAAGTGTTGTTTGTTGGGCATATATGTTCTTTTTTCTGTGTATAATAGATATAATATTTTTAATAGATCTCTCTCTCTCTCTCTCTCTCTCTCTCTCTCTCTCTCTCTCTATATATATATATATATATATATATATATATATATATATATATATATATATAAAATATAATAGTTCATTGCATATGTGCTGTTTATGATGAGGAGGTCCATGTATGGTCACTCTGTAACTGCATGCAGGTAATCATAGATTTAATAGATAAAATAGATCAAACAGATAAAATAATAGATTTCTCAGCAACCAGACACCAGACTATTTCCACCTCTGACTAAGAGGATCTAAATGTGCCTCTTTTTAAACACTATAATGAGTCTAAACACCTTCTCACAAATAAAAGCTGGGTTCCTGTAGCTTGTGTCTGGTTTTGGCTAGAAGAATTTGGCTGTTGGGGAACGATGCGCACACTGTTGTCATTTGGGAAATCAGTTGGTGGATGCATTTTCCCGTGGATGTCAACAGCACAGGGACGCCCGATGAACCCAGAGTGCTCCCGCTCCCACTGCTATTGCCTGTGAAGCACTGTGATTCAGTGAAGGAAAGAGTGTGAGAAAAAGGTGAGAGTACG
The DNA here is from genome assembly GCF_003368295.1 of Carassius auratus. Taxonomy (NCBI): domain Eukaryota; kingdom Metazoa; phylum Chordata; class Actinopteri; order Cypriniformes; family Cyprinidae; genus Carassius; species Carassius auratus. Next base: position 9,285,259 of record NC_039247.1, on the reverse strand, counting down.
AACAGATGGAGAGGGGTGATACGTATTCTCAGAAAGATGGAGACCATGAGAAAAAAAAGATTAAAAAAAGATGTGTAAACACACACACACACACACACACACACACACAGAATCACTCACTGATGTTCATGCACTTCAGTTGTATTATGTTCTGCACATATTGGCAGACAGAAATAGATAGACATACTGACTGGATATATGACATGATGGTGGGCGTTATATTAATGCACTTCCATAAAGTCTCTTACAAAGGTTTGGGAGTTCACATTTCATTCTGGCTGAATTTCCTTTCACCACCCACCACATTTATATTTTTGCAGAAAAACACAAGCATGCACACCATTACCAAGAGCATGACTCTGTGGAGTTCACCTTGGGAAATATCCTATGCCTGTTCATTGTACTTGTCCATTCAAGGCGAACCTGAAATTTATATCATTTTTGCCTCATGACAAAAAAAAAAAAATCTTGCATTTGAATTTTATCAGTGGCTTTACATGATTTGAAATGTAATGATTCTCTTTCTGAAATGAGACCCAGATTAAAATCCCATGTCGACTGTGCAAATCATCACAGATTCATGACTTATTGAGCACAGGCTGATGGGGGTTGATTTTCCTCTCACCAGAAAAAAAAAAAAAAAAACCTTCTTGATTCCTCTCTGGGGGTTTCAAGCGCCCCATCTCCACGGGTACCTCCCTGTTGCTCCCCAAGAGGACTAAAGGTCAGTTTTTGACAATATGAGAGACATCATCTAATTTCTAATGAAATATGTTTCGCATTTGAATGAGGAAGCCTGGAGTGTAGATCTGCTGGGTCTTTGTTCCATGTTTATTTCAATAAAAGCTGCTGTTTGTATGAAACGCTGGATGCCGTATAGTCCAATAATTGCAGCTGGCTTGGCTGGATGTTCTTCTACCTGCAGTGCACGTAGGGGGAGGTGTTTGTGAGTAGTGCAGATGGAAAGGTGAATAACCTGGCACTCTGAAAGGGAAGAGTATTTACAGAAGCGCAGGGGAGCACGAAAAGCCGGAGGTTGCGGCACATAGATGGTTCCACTCAGGAGAGGCATTTAAGGTTTTTTAAAAAAAAGGAGATCCAACCTTGAATAAAACAACGCTTTCTTGTTTTTTCATAGCAAGGTTGGATTTGGAGGATTAGAGGTTGATTATGCTGATCACCATACATAATCCCATCATCGGCCGTGTCATGCTCGTCATCAGACACACAAGGTCCTTCCTTCTTTATCCTCCCAGTTAATTCTAATCTGAAATGTATGTTAATGCAGCTTGGGATATATCACTTTCATCCAATCATTGGCTGCTCCAGTTTATAGTAAATGGTCTCTCTCTCTCTCACTTTCTCGCTGTCTCTTTCTCCTCCTCTCTTCTCAGTGTGTGTGTGTGTGCGTGTGTATGAGTTCGCGCCTCAAGCCTTGAGGCATCCCGTTTCAGCTCCTCAGCTTCCAGTCAGAGGGAGAAAGGGGAGGGGGGTGTATATAAGAGTGGTAGGTAGGAGTGGGGTCTGACCGCAAAGTGTCTACTGTTTAAAAGAAAGGGACTTCACCCTCCCTCTCTCTCTCTCTCTCTCTCTCTCTCTCTTTTATTCATTCCCTCTCTCAGCATCAGCAGACATACACAGGCTGGATGGAGCACTCTCACTGAGAGCGGAGAGACAGGAGAGAATGACAGGACTGTCATCTGTCTAAAGAAAATTACAAATTAAAAAGCACTTCTAGTGTTCCTGATGTTTTTAACTTTTTGTTTGGCAACACATCGCAATTCCTAGACAGAGGTACATCTCTGAGCCAGTAGGGGAGGATTTGTCTCACTAAGGTAAGCTGTGATGCTCCAAGTCATTTCCATCTACCTGTTAGTGTGACACATTAAATGACTCTGTACTCTTTGTGAGTGCTGCAGTGTTGAATGGATTATTCATTTTGACTTGTTCTTGTTTTTAATGCTTAATCTGAAGGATGATTTGAAGGATGTTGTGCCACTTTGTAACGCTGTTGAAAAAAAAATTTGTTCATAAGTAATATTGTACACTGTGCAAAAATGTTACCTTTAGGTGCAGTACCCTTAAAAGGAAAATGTTGTACCTTATCTCCCTATAAAAAGGTGCAGATTTTTACCTTAAGGATGCATATTACTACTCTAAGTATGCACTTAGTATTAAGTATGTGCTAATTAAACTTGTATGCACTAAGTATACTACACTAACTATGCGCGTTTTAGGGGTAAATGACTTACAAAGATGTACCTTTAAAGGTACTTGCCCAGTGACAAGCTATTGTACCATAAAGGTATAGTTTTTGCACACATTTTCTGACAGTGTAATACTTAACCAGGGACTTTTAAGGCTGCTATTGATGCATTGACTTGCTTTAGGCTGATCATTATGGTTTATAGGGGAAGTGTCCACATTTGTTTTAAGCAATTATTCCAGCTCTGCTTGAGGGGGAGATACATCAGCGTACGTTCTGAGCGCTGATAGTTTGGTGTAACTCCACACATGGTGGGCTTGTCTGCAGCTGTGGATCAGCCAGCATCCGTTACCTGGCAGAGGGTGTTAGCCCTTTCCAAGGTTTCTGTCCTCTCTCCAGCCAGGGAGAGCAGCAGCTGGTTTGTGTTAGTGCTTCTCTCTTTAGTCTGCTGCTCCTCGTGTAGCTCTGCTGTCGGCTGCCAGCTCTTTTCTCTCTCATTGCAGTGGGGGGGGTGGGGTGGAGTGGTGGTGAACGGTTCTTGGTTCAGTGCGCTGTCCTTACTGATGGGTTGCATCCGTTTAGGAGAATGGAGAAACTGAGGTGATGAGAAGATGTGCGTGTGGTGGTAGGGGGAGGGGTCTAGGCTGGGAAACATAGGGGCGCAGAGACGCCTTATGAGTGCGTATACAGAATGGGGTGGGGGTCAGTGACAGAGACCCCCTGGATCCAAGGGTCCTAAATGGGAGGGAGGTTCTTCTAGGAATGAAGTAAGCATTGAGGGATAAAACTCATGACTGTATAAATAATTCTTGATGAAATGTTCTTCTTTTTATGTTATTTTTTGAGACAATTTTTTTTTTTGTGAATATTCTCAGAATGTAAACATTAAAAATGTCTACTTCATAATAGCCCAAATATTTAAGCTGTTTTGTTGTCAGTGCCTCTAGGGTTGCTAAAAAAAGTGTCAAGTGCACACATGGTTGTTACCTAGTCGGAGTGTTTCAATGTTTGATGATGCAATGTGCAGTGTATTCACTGACAGTGCCACTCAGAACAAAGATGAGTGGGAAACTAGCCTTTGTTTGAACAGCTGTCAGCTCTGCTCCTGGCCTGGCAATGCACTTGGAGCAACTATTGGACCCTCTGTGTTCTCCTGTGTCTGTCCGTCTGTCTGTCTGTCCATCTGTCTGTCTGTCTGTCTGTCTGTCTGTCTGTCTGTCTATGTGTATTAGATGTCCATTATTCTAATCACATTTATCAATATTCTGCCAAGGAAACTCAACAAATTAAGATTTTAGTTGTTTTAACAGACAAATAAAGCATTACAGTTTTTGTCTGTTTTTTTTTTTTGTTTTGTTTGTTTTTTTACGGTTTCCTACATTATCAGTTGCTAACGTCATGATGCTCAAAATGTATTATATAGTTTTCTGTGCAGTAGTCTTATCTCTCAAAACATCTAGTCTTTTGTCAAGCACATTTATTTTTATATTATTTTACACAGTACACTTTTTGTAAATTTGACATGAATTGTGCAAGTGAATCTTGATTAATGAAAAGAAAGTAGACCAACAAATGATAAAAACATTTCTCTGAAATAGCTCAAAGGTTCATCTCTCTATCTCTGTTTGTCTGCCTGTCTATTAGTTTCTTTGAAATATGCTCAAGAAGAGCTCTTTTCTTCTACACACAAAGTTCAGAATCATATGTCGGCATCAGTGAACAAAGATTTCCTTAGTAGACTTCAATGTGTTAAAGTGTCGCAGTCCCAGATGGTTTTAATGGCTGTCTGATGCTGATGTAATATGGTTAGAAAACCATGGGCTCAAAGCAGAGACAGTGTCCCTGTTGGTGGCGATGAGCACATGTGTCTTCCTCAGAAGTGAGGAACTCTGGTTAGTTGTCAGTGACCCTACATGCTAGGGGATAAGGAAAGAATTTTAAGTTAGCAGAAGTTTTTGGGATGTTATAAATGAGAAATCTATAAAGCTCAGGGTATCTGAATTTTTGACATTTCTGCTTCCAATTCAAACTCTGAAAATAGATGTCTTAATCTCCCAGTCAATATTCTTGCATTTCAGTGTGGGAAAACAGATTTTTATTTCCAGGATGAGGAAAAAGGTTCAATAGGGTCAATAAGTTGAAAGAGCTTGTTGCTCTGTTCCAAAAGATAATATTGTGATGAAGCTAATTACTATAGGTATGTAGGGTAAGTAATGGGATCCAGCAGCATGCAATTTTTTTTAAAACAACATTTTTTTTAGAGAACAGCCATGCTATATCACACTTGATTATGTCAGTAAGAGGAAATACAACATTTCTTGGTGTTGAAGAAAAAGCCATTTTCGGTTTTACAAACAAAAAACGGTAGCTTTTATTATTCCTAGAACAGGAAAGAATAATCAATAGCTTACTATTTTGGGAAGGGAATCCTTTGTGCCTATATGAAAAAATGACCTCCATGTACAAATACGTCTTTTTACTCTGCAGAAAATTGACTTCTGGGTTAAAATATGGTCTTCTATTCTTTGCAGTTCCTGACAGACCACAATATATCCTTAGAAAAAAATAAATTATAAAACAAATTTGTCTTTCTAAGACCAATATGTGAGGCACTAGTACCGGGAATAGTGTTTGAACTTCATTGTGGCAAACGGGAGTCAGAAATGGCAGAAGTTTGTGCTTTTAAGGTCTGAACAAATGAGCCTGCTTTTCTGGCTGAACAGAGGTTAAGCTAATAAACACGGGGTCACCCGTTCTGGAATGTAAAATGAGACTGCAAGTAACAAATCTTCCTCCTTTATTCCTTCCTTCTGGACTTTAAGAGAAAGCCAACATGGAAGTTGAAGCCAGGAATTATTCAGCTTCATTCCCTGTAGACTTCTCCAGTGTCTGTAGTCTCAGATGTTGACTGACATGTCCTAAACTTTCCATTTCTCCTTAATCAGCATGATGGAGTTCACCTTTGGCAATGTCACCCTAGCTCTATCGTGTCCACTTTGAAAGCTTCTTTGGTGAAAGTGCAGCAATGTCAGCGAACCGCGGTCCATTCAGAGCAGTGCAAACACCTCTATCTCTGCCCACACACCAGCCAGGCTTATCACTCAAATATATACACACACACACACACACACAAACCTCCTATCGGTGCAATCAGATCTTCCGGCATCATTAGAGCTCTGTAAATGGGGCTCGACTGTCATGAAACCCATCTTTTTCATTGTGAAAACAACCTGCATTGCCTTTCACTTATCAGTCTGCATGTAATCTTATTCCTCTCCCTATAGTATATAAAGATAAAAAAATAGCCCACAGGAATGGAATGGTCCATAATAAACTCATGCCGTTTGGGGTTTAAAATTGAATTAAAGAAGTACCTTTAAACTCTGGCAATGAAACCAGATGCAATATTAATAATTACTTAATCTCATTATTATGAGATTGGAACAAATAGGAATATAATATACAGGGCCACATGTTTTTAGGTTCTGGTTTCACACCTCGCTGTCAATCCACCAGTGGGAGGAATGCCAAGAGAATGCATTGGGTGAGAGATCACTTAATGTGGCATTTGAGAGACCTTTAAGCTCCCATTGCACATACAGCCGTGAGACAGCACGTCTGCATGTTTATGATTGTCAGACATATTAATTTGAATCTGTTCAGTAAACCCACTGCAAGCACTTCTAAAGCACAGACAAGCCAAGCAAAATAGAGTATTGAGCTATAGACAATTGTCAGCTTGTTTGAGGACAGTGGACAGTAAAAATGCACATCCTGCATTCACATCACATTCTAAAAAGTAACAGGATGTCAGAGAGATGAAAAATATCAGTAAGAGAGAAGAAGAACTCCAAAACTATAGAAAGAAAATACAGAATAAAACTGTGTAATGGTCAACTGAACCATTCCTGCTACATAAGCATTGCTCAGGAAGGCAATGACTTACAAATCCATTTATGAAGCAATAACAGTGGCTGTATGCTTTGCCATCGATCCGAGAGCACACACCATTGAACGGCGTTATGAGCTGGTCTGGAAATCCATCTCTGTGTTGGATGATTATGAGCTGCTTCATTGTGCTGCCTGATTATGACCTTGGACAACCATACAGTTGATAAGGATCCTATTAATGACAGCTTACACATAATTGTAATGCTTTCAATTATGATTTATCAGAATTTTTGGGTCTTCAACTTAGACCAGACACCTTTCAGCAGGTTTACTGCTCTGCTGACTGGATTAAGAAATATTTACTCAATTTCTTTGTATTAATTTTTAATAAAGTTTGACCTTCAGGTGGATGAATGATACAGTGTGCACAGCATTCCTCTGGGAGAATTTTTTTGTTTCATCACTGACTCCTTCCAGTATTAAATAAACTGTCAGGGCATTTTATGACATCTTTTAAGGTGAATAGAGTCTAGACAATACCAGTTCATTCACTACTGCAGATGACCCATATTAAGACTGCGTCCCAATGAAGGCAAGTGCTTTCTGTCATGGGTGACCTACAAAACTGAGTCTGCTTGATGATTTCATAGATATAAACTGAGGAAGAATTGTACTTCCCTTCTGTTCAACAGACTGTGGATAATGTCATCTCTAATCACTGAATATGAAACTGAACGATGAACTGTAAAATCAACCTTTTTTTGGTTAGTTTATCAATAACCATTCACCACCCCATCAGCCTTCTAAAGACAGGAATACATGTTTTCTTTTCTTTTCTTTTCTATTTACTTTTCCAGATTCTATAACATCAACAGCTGTCATCTAAAAAAATGTGTTACTAATTCCCATCCACTTTACGATAATAATGTGTTTTGTACTCTGTAATCTGGTTTTTGGCATATTTTATGACAGGTTTTATGTCTTTGTAGTATACATTTGATCACAGCTAATTATGCCACAGTCCCAAACCGCCAACTTGCTAATTGCTCAATTATAAACGGCTACAAACTTCTAATTTAAACCGCAAGTAAGCTAATTTGTTTGTGGCACATTGGTGTTGTGGAAGAATCGTTTTAACTGTCACTATAATTTATGACTTAGAAGAGTCATCTGCTCTCTGTGTGAGATATTCTGCCTTTCAAATGCTCTAGTCAGCATTCAACACTTAGTGCAGGACCAATTTAGATCACTGGCACTAAATATATGTGCCAGCAGGTTCACCCCACCATTAAAATTCCTCTCACATTAGACACATGGAAGCCAACTGGCCCAGCCAGTGTCTGAGAAAGTAACAATGTAAAAAAAAATAGACCTGGCATGAGAAAGCAGCAGTCACATTGTGTCTGGTTTATCTGAAAGTGCCAGTTAGCAGCAGCATTAGCATACTGCTCTGAGATCAGCACTGTATTGATGGAGCTCTAATAAAAGAGACTGCCTTTGTCTAATTCCCGCTGTTCAAAATGCATTAAAGAAAAAAATAAAATGAAGAAATCTCTTCCAATCTAGTGATAATAACTGCTAATTATTTAATAGTCAAGTATATCCATATCCAGCCAGTTTCATTCATTTACACTCCACCCTTCACCAGGGGTTAAGGATGTAAGGGAAAATGCAGACATAAAGACCGGCTTGCACCTTCAAAGTCATCTTCTTTCTTCGATTCTTGTGGCAACAAGCCAGGTTTTTAAAGTGAAAAAGCCAGTTACCCATCCAGGACTAAAACCGCAAAGCGACTCAAAGTAATTTTCCGCTTATTTAGCTGATTTAATCCCAGGGTATAGATGTGAGGAACAGGAGCAGAGTAGGTCCCCTTCACCCCCGAGGGTCCAGATTGGAGTCTCCCATCATAGAGCCCCCCTCAAGTGCTCCATCACAGAAGCATTCATCCCTGTCTGTCTAACCATGGATGGACGGCAGCAGCTCACCTCTCAGTCCCTAATCACATGTCAAAGTGAACACTGAACAGATCCACGCAAGGTATTACCTGCTGATGACCTTGCATGCTGTGGCTTTGGGTTAGCCCCCCTGCAGCTGTGTCAAAATTAGGATCTGTGTAACCACTTTGAATTGTTCTTTTGTTACAGAAGGACTGTTCCAATGATTTTGTTTCAAAGTGTTTTATCCAAAAATGAACATTTTGTCATCATTTATTTACCCTTACATCGTTCCAAACCTGTTTGCAATCTTTCTTCAGTAGAACACAAAGACAGGATTTTCCAAAATCTGGCCTAGTGGTTAGAGAGTATGACTCCTAACCCTAGGATTGTGGGTTTGAGTCCCAGGCTGGCAATACCATGACTTAGGTGCTCTTGAGCAAGGCACTGAACCCCAAACTGCTCCCCGGGCGCCGCAGCATAAATGGCTGCCCACTGCTCTGTGTGTGTTCAGTGCTGTGTGTGTGCACTTTGGATTGGTTAAATGCAGAGCACGAATTCTGAGTATAGGTCACCATACTTGGCTGAATGTCATGTCACTCACACCCATGTAGTCTCTACAGTCAATGGGGTCCAGTCAGTGTTGTTTTTGACCACACTGACTTTCATTTAATGCACAAACGAAATCATCAACATATTTAAAAAATTATAAATAGATTTTTTTTTTTTGCAGTTATCTATCTCATGTCAAATTCAGTACTAGAAAATATAAAGAATCTTTCTAAAATAATCTAATGAAAATTATTCATTTTTAAGGGGTTAAATGTGATTGAATGACTAGACAAGGTGCAAGCTGAAAATTTGACATAAATATTGGGTGTTTTATGGTATTACAGAGTAAGTGTTAGCATTCTTGAAAGGTGGTTATATCCATCTATAATGGATCCCATTCACAGTAGCACAGTAACACTAACATTCAGGAAAACAGCTATATGGAAAACTGAATCTGCAATCCTGTAGTTGCCAAGTATGTGACCATATGATCTGCACATCAGGACTGTTTAAACACAGACACCCTCAATCTTCCTATTACACTCCACAATACAGAACAGTAAAGTGCTTGAAAAGCTATAACAGCCATTTTATTTGAATGAAATTTTTAACAGACCAATGCACTTAGTAAGTGACAATGCTCCTGGGCACTGCAAAAACTGTACTTCTAACTTATTTTAATTAGAAAAGTGTTGTGTTTTAAAGGAAAACTCTGCTGCTGTCTGGAGAATGGTCCAAGAATGCTAACTTTTCTGAGAAGTGTGAACTCTGAACACCCACACTAGCGGAAGCGCTGCAGATGGTCTCCTCCACGCGAGTATTAATCTGTCAGCATGAGCTGTGGGCAGAGCGTCAGAGAGGAGACTACGCTCCTCAGACTCAGGTGTTACCTGCTGTGTGTCATGGCCGCCTGTCATAGGAAACACTGCTGGAGCTCTCGCTCCTGAGCTGAAGTTTGCCTTACTTTTATTGGCCAGAGATGATCTTTCTGGATACCAAGGCAACCATAACCTGAGTTGTACTTAGTGTCTGTCTATACTGCAGTGTTGCTGACTGGCATGCATGCTTAATTTTTTTTTTTTTTTTCATTTTTTATTCTGAATATGAACACTCCCTAGTGTGATGTGGTTTACTTTAGTTGAATATAATTCATTCTGGTTTGAAAGTACATACGAGTCGAGGATTAAAGCATTTAATTTTCCTTTTTCTTTTGTCAGGATTTTCTGTGCAAAGTCTATGATACAAAAACACTATATACCTTTATAATATAATCATATTATTATATTTTTAATATTGGTTAAACATTTATATTTTAAGATTTATTAATTTATTTAAGTTAATATTTATTTTGTCTGTAGTTTTTAATTGTGCTTTATAAATATTGCGTAAGCATTAGAATTTTCCTTCAATGTATTTAAAATTAATTAAATGACTGGATTCTTAATTATTGATGTTATTTATGCTTCCTTTTACATTTTTCAAGGATTTTGACACTGGGTTTCCAGTCCACACCTGAATATGCATTAGAAAGAAATGCGTAAAAGCAATATGAGTGACTGCTCTAATTCCATTTTGCAGGATTAAACCCACATCTCCAGTATCTTAAAACAGTTTGAACAATCACACCAGTAGGAAGAGTCAAGGAACAAATCATCATGGGGATGCAAGGCCTGCTACTGGCCTGTGTGGCAGTAGCCATGTTAGTTCATCTATCTAGTGCTGGCCTGGTGAAAAGAGTACTTAGACACAGAAGAGAATATCTGTCACCAACCACGGAGAACTTGACCCTCCCAAGCCCCGATCAGCCTGTGGTTTTTAACCATGTATACAACATCAATGTTCCTTCTGGATCCCTGTGCTCTGTGGACTTGGATTCACCTGGAACAACACCATTGAAGCCAAAATCGGCCAATCTGCAGTCTGACCAACACATAGAACACACCACGGATGGAGAGAATCAAATTGTTTTCACGCATAGGATTAACATTCCCAAGCAAGCTTGTAGTTGTGATAACCACATGCCCGACCTGAAGGATCTTCTGAACAGGCTGGAAATGCTGGAGGCAGAGGTATCCAGTCTAAGAGAGCAGTGCACCAGCGGAACAGGCTGCTGTGGTGCTCAGGTTACAGGTGAGAACAAATATTACATAAATACTTAGGTAGTCCATTAGGAGGCTGAGCCTCATTGCTGATTTATTCAAAATAAACACAACTTTTAATTAATTTAAAATGATCAGTTAGAAACACACATTATGTATTTTGATGTTGAAGTCAAATGGCAGATATTTGATTGAATTTACACACACACCTTTAAAAAAAATCGTGTTTTTTCTTCATTGTTGAAATATTCATTGAAAAATGTCTGCTCTTTAGTATTTATTCTTTAAAAAATACTCACAGAAATGTTCATGAAATCACTAAGGAATTGTTCAGTTCTGTACAATTCCCATTCCTGTCTAAACCAGCATGAAAGTGTTCCTCAGCATAAGCCAACAATGACTAAAAACCTTTTTAGCAGGTGAAGTCACAACAAAACCCTACTGCAGTGGCCGTGGCAACTACAGCACTGAGACCTGCAGCTGTGTGTGTGAGCCCGGTTGGAAGGGAGTCAACTGCTCTGAGCCAGAATGCCCGAACTTTTGCCAGGATCAAGGCCGTTGTGAAGACGGCAAGTGTGTCTGCTTCGAGGGCTTCGGTGGCGAGGACTGCAGCATCGAGCTTTGCCCTGTGGATTGCGGTGAGAATGGAGAATGTATCGACGGAGCTTGCATATGTGCAGAGGGCTTTATCGGTGAGGACTGCAGTTTGACCAACTGCCTAAACAACTGCCTTGGCAGGGGGCGCTGTGTGGATGACGAATGTGTATGTGAAGAGCCTTGGACGGGCTTTGACTGCTCCGAACTCATCTGTCCCAACGACTGCTTTGACCGTGGCCGCTGTGACAATGGAACCTGCTACTGTGAAGAGGGTTTTACTGGGGAAGACTGTGGGGAACTTACCTGCCCCAAAAACTGCAACCACCGTGGCAGGTGTGTCAATGGACAGTGTGTCTGCAATACTGGCTACAGCGGAGATGACTGCTCCAAGCTAACCTGTCTCAATGACTGCAGACAGAGAGGGCACTGCTTCAATGGGAAGTGCATTTGTGACCCTGGGTTCGAGGGCGAGGACTGTAGCATTCTTTCCTGCCCTGACAACTGCAATGGCAGGGGACATTGCGTAAATGGTGAGTGTATTTGTGGTGTTGGCTATAAAGGTGATGACTGCTCTGAGCTTTCTTGCTTCAATAACTGTCATGATCGTGGCCGATGTGTCAACGGGAAGTGCATTTGCAAAATGGGCTTTACTGGAGAAGACTGCAGCATCAAGACCTGTCATCATGACTGCCATGGACACGGAGAGTGTGTAGACGGCAAATGCGTTTGCCATAATGGCTTTGCTGGAGATCACTGTGGCATCAAGACCTGTCCCCATGACTGCCATGGACGTGGACATTGTGTAGACGGCAAATGCGTTTGCCATAATGGCTTTGCTGGACAACACTGTGGCATCAAGACCTGTCCCCATGACTGCCATGGACATGGGCAGTGTGTAGATGGCAAGTGCATTTGCCGTGATGGTTTTGCTGGAGAGGATTGCAGCATCAAAACCTGTCCCAATGACTGCCATGAGCGTGGACAGTGCGTGGATGGCAGGTGTGTTTGCCATGCTGGTTTTACTGGCCATGACTGCAGCGAGTTGACTTGCCCCAGTGACTGCCATAACCGAGGACGTTGTGTAAATGGTCAATGTGTTTGTAACATTGGATTCACTGGGGAGGACTGTGGTACAAAGACGTGTCCCAATAACTGCCTGGACCGTGGCTACTGTGAAGATGGAAAGTGTGTCTGCTTTGAGGGGTACACCAGTGAAGACTGCTCTGTTCTGACATGCCCAGCAAACTGCAATGACCAAGGCCAGTGTCTGGATGGAATGTGCATATGTGATTTAAGCTTCACTGGCGACGAGTGCTCTGAAAGTAAGTCACTATAATTTACACTAGCATATGTAACACTGCATATGAGTAGGTTATACTCACACTTTTATGGCTGTTATACTTTCTAAAAAAGGAAAAGCAAGTCTTTTGTGATTTTTACAAAATCTCAATATGATCTAATTGAATAACAATAAGCAAATATAGAAATGCCAAATGTACAGTTTCTTTGTGAGCACTTCAAATTGTCTTTGAGAAATGCATATTATATTATGTTCTATTCTACCAAATTAATTATGAATAAATGGCTCAATAAATGAACAAACCAGATCATCAAACCATTATTTGCAATTATTTGTATGAGTTTCCTGTCAGTCAAAATGAACAATTGTGACATCACTAGGATAACATCAGTGGCATCATCCATCAACTGCACAAACAACTGTTTCAAACAGGTTTCCCAAACCATCCTCTAACCAGTAGTTAAGTTATGCCCCCAACCCGTGTCTTGGCTGAGTGTTGCAATGACAGGAAATGTGTTAACAACACCATAGAGCCACATTGTTTTAGGAAATCTATCTATAACACGTTTGTTTAGTTGTCCATGCACATTCATCTGGCATAGAATGAAGTGAACTGTTCAATATAAAGCAAATGTCCTATTCAGAGGTTCTTAACTAATATTAAGTCAATAATTTGACATTTCAAACCACAGTCTCCCCACCCAGAGACCTGACTGTGACTGAGGTCGATCCAGAAACAGTGGACCTTGCCTGGGTCAATGAGATGCTTGTGACGGAGTATCTTATCACCTATGTGCCTACGGCTCCTGGTGGCTTGGAGATGGAAATGAGAGTCTCTGGTGAAAAGAAGACAGCCACTATTAGGGAGCTTGAGCCTGGCATAGAGTACCTAATCAGTGTATTTGCTGTCCTGAACAGCAAGATGAGTGTCCCTGTCAGTGCCAGAATAGCCACACGTGAGTCACCCATCGTCATACTTTAGTTATTATTCTTGAAAATTACTTGTTATTCTGAACTGAGTATATTTTGCTAAACTGCTTTATATCCTACAATCAGATCTTCCTGAACCCGAGGGTCTGAAATTCAAATCAGTTAGAGAGACCTCAGTGGAGGTGGAGTGGGACCCCTTGAACATCCCGTTTGATGGCTGGAACCTCATCTTCAGAAACACAGTGAGTGTCCTGGCATCTTCCACAAGTCTCTAGGGTGGCTTTTTACCCTCATATTTTTTCCTAAAATATATAATATAAAAGGACCCCTCTGTTTGCAAGTAATAGTTTAAAATGAGAACTCAAAAGGCACCCAGTGGAAAATAGCTGAGTGGTGCCACTAAGCAAAAAGCTACTGTCGAGAAGTCAAGACAAAACCCTCTAAGAAGCTCCTGGCAACAGCATGCATGACCATGTGCCACAAAACTGTTATTGTCTCTGTAATGCTTGATTTTCTTTCTCAAGGGCTTATGCAAACTCCAAAAAAACAGCACCATTAGAACATGCAAGCCTCCCCTACATCCCTCTTTCAAAACACAGCTTGGCAGTCTCATTCACGCATTCACAGTTTAGAGATGTCGGTGCCAGAATAACTCTCACTGTGAATTAAAACACTCACCCAAGTAGAATCAGCTAATAGACCAAAGTGTTTACTCTCGGGACACCCTTTCATTACCCCGTAGTTCATGGGAGCTTGGTTTTGTTTTCCTGGAGTTGTTTCTTTGATGATTTGTGGTGCTCTTTTATTAACCAGCTGAACCTTTGACCAGCGATCTGTTATTAGATTTAATATATTCACCTATTCAAAAAAAAAAAATCTGTTTTTGTATGGCAGAAAGAAGAAGATGGAGAGATTTTGAACTCTCTTACCCCTCCTGAGACCACCTTTGAGCAGTCTGGTCTTGGACCTGGACAAGAGTATGAAGTCAAGCTTGAGGTCGTAAAGAACAACACCCGTGGACCCCCAGCCAGCAAGAACGTGGTCACAAGTAAGCAGTAAATTTACTGCTCAACAGTAATTAAGTAGCGGCCATGACCAGTCTGCTTTTTTTCTGGAATTTCTGGAATTATTATTATAATTTTCTTTAAAGAGACAGGATGTCTTACCTGAAATTAGAAAGAGCAGTCAGCGGTTTATGTTAATTGTCAGATATTTGCAGTGCAGTGAGCGGTTGAGCATTTCTAAAGACCTTATTTTGCACCACCACCACACCAGCTAAAATATATGCTTGGGAGCAGTAAGATGTTCATTTTTTTTGTTTTTGTTTTTTGAAAGAAATTAATACTATTATTCAGCAAGAATATGAAAGCAGTGGTGCAGACAGAACTCTGGAGGGGCAGGGGAGTAGTGGCATGGCAAGGGCACATTCTCGTTTGGGATTGGACCTAGATTGGACCAAAAGGGAACTAAAAAGGGCACGCCACTGATCCAAAGTGACAGTAAAAACTTCTACATTAAGTTTTATTTTTCAATAAAATACTTTTCTTCTGGAATTTCCCTTCATCCAATAATCCTAAAGTGCAAAATCAGCATAATTAGAATGATTTCTGAAATATCAAGTGATCAGATTAGAGAAATGAATGCTGAAAATTCAGCTTTTGACAACAGAGATAAATTACATTTTAAAATACATTAAAATAGAAAAAAGTTATAATAATAATAATATTTAACAATATTACTAAATATTTAAACACATCTAGTTATCATCTTAATTTAAGGTCTTAGTAATGATATGGAATAATATGTTTTTATTTGATAGTTTTTAGTATATTTTTTAGTATACAGTCTGTCACCTTCCTAAATCAGTATGAAACATAGTTCTAAATAATTCTAAATAATTCTAAACATTCTAAATAATATTAAAATTTTTGTATCACACCACATAATCTGCATAATACTGTAGCTACAGAAAAGAGCATTACAAGCTTTTTTATTCTCTTTAACCAAATTATATGATTGTCGGGTAGGCTTTCCCCTCAAAAGTTATACTTCAAAAATGGCTTATGGTTTGTTGAAAAACCTTTTACCATTCGTTCCCTTGGAATTATAAGGTTCTATCTGAATCTATTTTTGTCAAAATTGAGTTATTCACATATTCTTATTCTGTGACAATTTATTTACATTATGTGATTATTATTTATTTTATTATTTATTATTTATTTTAAGTTGTGTACATTTTGGGATTTTTTATTGAAAAAACAAAAAGGTTCTATCTACAGAAGTCTATGGAACACAAAAACTTTAAAGCTCAATAATTCAAAACTACTCAGAACGGGGACAAATTGTGATATTTCTTATGCTGTTACTGCAACTAACCAGTTTCCATTCATGACAGGCTGTTTTTGCTGTCTTACAAATGTTTAAAAAAATCTCCCAGCATGCCTCTAATGCTCCATCTACTCCATTTCTTCGACTTGTGCCACATAGGATTTGCATTAAAGGGGGACTAATTGCTCAAAGTGAGTTCTCTCCCTCACTCTGTGTGTGTGGGAAGCACCACTCAGCAACATGAGAAGCTGTCCTCCCGTGAGATAACTAGTCCATTGGAGCATCTCACATCCACAAATCTACTCTAAGCTGCATGCAGTTCCTCTATGTTATCTTACGTTCACATAAGTATGAGCTCTCAGCACATTTCCTAATCTAACAAACAGATTTCCCATGATAATAAGGACCTATGCAGCTAATTTACTTTTACTGTTTTTAGTTTTGGAGAAACAGGTGTGCAGATAAAATGTAGGGATATATATATATATATATATATATATATATATATATATATATATATATATATATATATATATATATATAGTTTAATAAATAAAAAATAATTTACCAAACTTATTTATTGATTGATTAAGAACTATTTTATTTGCATACGTTATATATTTTTTTTTATTCAGCACAATGACAATATGAAAAGCAATTCTTTAATTTAGGAAAATGAGATGAATAATATAATAATATATATTTTAGGTGAGTGATCATCATATTTAGAGGTTCTTAACATCAAAAACTGTATAGCAGCTGATTTCAGCTCATCTGCTTGTATAAATGTTCCCATTTTGTTGCTTTTTTCCCAGCTGTCACAAACCTCTCCTCTTATCCACAGTGATTGATGCTCCCAGCCAGGTGGATGTGCGTGATGTGACAGACACTACAGCCCTTATCACCTGGTTTCAGCCTGTCGCTCAGGTGGATGCCATCTCTGTGTCCTACGGCCCAAACACAGATTCCTCAGACAGGAAAACAATCAAGCTTTCCTCCATGGATACACAGTACCATCTTGCTGAGCTGTACCCTGACACAGAGTATGAGGTCTCTCTCATGGCCCGCAGGGGAGAGATGACCAGCTTTCCAATCTATGAGACCTTCACTACAGGTACAAACTCTTTTCAACAATTAGAAGTCATTTCAGAAGCTTAAAGTGAAAATTCTGTCTGCTTTAGCAAGTCTATTGATAATTGTGTGTTGTACTTTTACACACATTTTATTTGTCTTGTCCTGAAGGATAACTGTACGAATACAGAAAGTATTTTCTTTCATCCACATGTTGACATGTTTCAGACCTTGATGCCCCAAAGCACCTCAAGGCAGCTGAACAGACAGATGAGAGCATAACTCTGGAGTGGAAAAACAGCAGAGCCAATGTCCTCAATTACCGGGTCAAATATGGCCCACTTTCTGGAGGGGAGCATGGAGAACTGGTCTTCCCCAGCGGCCCGCAAGACACCACTCAGGCTAAAATCACTGGTGAGAGGCCAATTTGAATTACACAATAATTCCTTTCCAGAAATCACAAACCACATGAATTACAAACAGAAAACTATGATTGAAAAGTGGAATAAAATTAGGCTCAGGTGCAGTGTGCATTAAACACTGCAGTTTTCAGGTAATGCAGTTTATTTTTATTTTAATACTTGAAAAAGTCCCGTCTGCACTTTCAAGCCATTTGTATTCTCTTGAAATTAGAAATGTAGTTCTCAGGTGTTGAAGTGTGAAGTCATTTTCAAAAAGCATTTAAACAATTGGAATCCCACTGTAGGTCTGAACAGAACTAGACTAATTCAAAATTTTCCTAGATTTTGAACGTCAAAGCTACAAATGTTTTTTATTTATTGTACCTAGTAACACTTTATTTCTCAACGAGTGCATTTGTTTTAGTAATGTGTAACATTTACATGACTAAAAGGGAATAAAATGCTATCCTTTTTGTTTGTAATGCCTTATTCATGCCTTAAATGAAGTAACACTGGTGCTTCAATGTGAAAATCCCAGTCAAAATGGGAAAGCAGAGGCTTTCTTGGTCGCAGCAGCCCTTCTATTATACACTTGTGCTTTGAGGCAATCTCCTGTGCTAATTCTTATTCTCTACAACCATGTGTTACCACAAGCAGGGATTATCATGGCTGGGAGAAAAATATATTCAAAATGGAAAATAGATTCTTTGTCTGGTTTACTCCTTTGTCCTTGGGAGGCCTGTTCCCTGTAAATAAGGCGGACGATCTGTTCGGCTAAATAATGCAGTCTCTCTCTCTCTCTCTCACACACACACAGGCACACACACATATCACTAGTTGTCTCTTTCACACAGTTATTATCTGTAATTGCTGTCACGCCTGTGATTTTATTGATAATGAGCTTCCTCTGCATTAGGCGTAATTTCATTCTGGAGGACTCCTGCACAGTACCTCTGCAGGAGCCAGTACAGCCATTAAGAGGGGTAAAGTGTGGGATTTGGGCTAAGGGGATCTGAGAATCACTTGCGTGATGGTAAATATTGTTTCTGGCCTGTGGAGAAGCTCTTTGATGTGGCCAATGAAAGGCATCAGATTTATATGGCGTGCAGATGAAATTGAAACCATACAGTGGCAAGTATGAAAAACAATCGCCTACCACAGAGTTTCCAAAAGCAACTAAAGTGAGAGATTAATGGTTTCGTTTTGTCTAATGGTTTAACAGGATTGAATTTGTTGGGCTCTTTCTTAGGCCTTAGGCCCGGGACGGAGTATGGAATGGGAGTGACATCAATCAAGGAAGAGCGTGAGAGTTTGCCTGCGACGACCAATGCTGTGACTGGTAAGAAAATGGTCTCTAACTCACATGTGTTTTACTTCATTCAGTGTGCTCGTCTTCCCCCTTTTTTCCTCTTATAAAGGCCAATAAAGCCCAGTTGTAGGGTATGTAATGTTAAACGATTCTTATGGTGAAAGTGAATAAGAACTGGGGCTGTCAAGTACCAAAATGACAAAAGAGCACCTTGTCAAAGTGCTCATGGATCATAAAAAAATCCAAATCATCTAAAGACTTTGTGTGACCCCCAGACCCATAATGCAAATTTTGATTAATTGAAAATTGTGACTTTCACCATAGCTCTTTTTTGTTTATTCATGTTAGATTTGTAAATGATACATTCTTTGAATTCTTTCGAATTGGATAATTTTAATGAATCATTTTGATCCAGTTCACAAAACAGGTCTAAATGATTGGTTCAGGTCTTAAGTGCAGCTCAATGACTCAATCATGGTTACAACGGTTAACAGCCCCCTGGATTAAAAGTATCTTCAGAAGATTTTGAATATAACAAATAAGTGATTATTTTATTATTTTTTTAAAGTTCTTTTGCATTCCTCTTTAAGCTTAAAAGCTCCCATTCCAATTCATTGTAATTGCATGGGGAAATAAAACATCCAAGTTTCTCCTGTTGTATTCAACGGAAAAAATACAGGTTGGGATGACATGAGGATAAGTAAATGATGACAGAATTGTTCTTTTTTTATATAAATGAACTTGTCCTTTAATGTAATGTCCCTGTCCCCTTAGATCTTGATGCCCCCAAAGACCTTGAAGTAAGTGAGACCACAGAGACCACATTGACACTGGTTTGGAGGAGGCCGGTCGCCAAAATCGACACCTATGAGCTGGTGTTCACATCTGCGGATGGCACAGAAACTGAATTGGAGGTTCCTGGTGCTGACAATACATACATCCTGACTGACCTGAATCCCGGCATGCTGTACACCATTAGCCTTACTGCCAAGAGAGGAAGAAAGATGAGTGCGCCAGCCACACTGTCAGCATCCACAGGTTAGCACGCATCATTACATTTTCATTTATATATTAAGAATGAATCTTCACATCACCTTTACTTTTGCCTCTAGACTGACAAATGCAATATTGGTTTGAATCATAAAATAAGCTTTCAAAAAATGATTTGAATCTATTTGTTTTTCCGCCCATAAACATTTATTCAGCAGGCCACTGAGGATCTGAATGGAACTCTGGAATTTATTATATTTGCTATTTTTCCCCCTTAAGTGTCAATATTTCTTTTGGAATTTGAAGATACTGCAGTCCTTGTTCTATGAATTTGAATTGAACATTTTGTAGCTTGTATCATGAGAAAACTTCCATAAAAATCTCAAAACCTTCATATTGTCAGTATGCCACCATGTACTGGAAACTGAAGCCTACAGTATATCTCTCTTTTCTGCTCTCATTTATAGCATGTGGGTTTATTTTTTCTTTTTAGAGAAAAACCAATGAAAGCCAAAATCTCTGTGGACAGGATGTTACTTATTTAAATTCCAATATTGTGTTACCAAAATGTTCTTGCAGGATAACCATTAACTAACACCAAGGAGCTACAAAATATAACATCAGTTGTTTGCTTTGGTCGCCAAGACAAGACAACAGATATAGGGTTTCTCAAGATCCCAAACACACACAGTCACACACGCACAGAAAGCTCATTCATGTGATAATCGTCAGAGTGAGCCCACTCCCCTTTTGGATTTGTGTGATTTGACCACAATGAACTGTGGGGTGGACTGATAAATAGGACACATGCTGAGCCGCCTGTTAAAATGTTGTCTCTGAACTCACCAGTACTATAATCCCAATGCATTTATTTCAGCAGCCATTATCGGCCTTAGATACAGCGCACAAACATGGGCATACACTTCCCTCAGACCCGATGGAAATGGGAAGGTGGGGGGCAGGGAGACCTTAAGATCTGGGCTTTCTTCTGTTCACTGAATGCTGCTTTGGCATGATTAGAAGAGTTTCAGCTTGTAACATGGAGATCTGATGACAGAGACCATTTCAAATGAAACATATGGGGACAAAACCAGGCCAAAAAGGAGAGAGCAAACAGTCACATACAGAATGCATGCACAAAGTTATATTATGTTATGTTGTGTTTAGGTATGGTCAAGTGAAATTTCAGCAAAATTTTGTGGGCAAAAAAGTCTATTGTCAATAGTGTAGCTATTTAAATTAAGGAAAAACTTACACAGAAGTCACTTTCAAACCAAGAGGCTTTCTGTTGGTCAACACAGCAAATCCTTGAGACCAGTTTGAACCTGTTGCAAAATCTCTGTAGGGAAATCTTTCACCCTTACAAATAAAAATTTCCCACATTGATACCCATTAAAATGACTAAAATTTGTTTGCAAAAATTTGCCTGTGAAAATTCACCAAATAACTGTAAATGTGAAGTGTGCATGTTTACAAAAAAGGCTTTATCCAAACACCCTTGAGGATCTCACAGTGATAAAGCCATTCTTTTATTCTATCTCCTCCCATTAATGCATGTGTGCAGTGAAGGCCATTCCTCAGGCATCCATGGGCCGCTTTCATTGGAGGGAACTCAATTGGATAATTGTGCAAAATGAATCAATTTCACCAAATTTCACCGAGATGATCAATGAGTTGTTTTGCTGTTTGACAGCTTCATATTGTTTCATCTCTAGGTTTCTAAAGCGACAACGGGCCCTTAAGCATGGGAAGGTCATTCAATTCATCCACATTGTCTCGCTTCCTATTTGCATGCCACATTTCTGCCTTTTTGAATGTGCATAGACAGGATAATGGTTAGCCCACCGTGCAATTCTTAGCTATCTGCCCCCTCTTTGCCTGTCAATGCTGACAATGCACAGTGATGTTCAATTAAAGGTTGCAATGCACCACACTGCATGGCTGTCTCCCATATTTGAAGTGTTCAGCGTACTTCTGCTTAGGCAGGCTAGGCAGTACCTTCAAAAGTTAATGGCTTTTCTCAGGGCCATTAATACCAAAGCTTTTTCAGCAAGCTGGTGCATGGATGTTAATAGGTTGCAAGAGAAAAGACCGCAAATTAGTTTGTCACTACAATTTTCTGACAGTTATTCTTCCACTAGTAATGCTTGCATTGTTTTGAATAGTGTGAAACTTGGATGTGGATTCTTAAATGTCTTTTGTTTGTTTTCTGATCTTTTTGTTTTTACTTCAATTAATTTGGATCCAAGAAATAAAAATGACCATCAAAGAGAGAATGCCTTAAGAAATCAGCTAAACCTGTTCAGTCACCGTTACCTATGATGTTCTCCTTCTATATGTACCTTTTCTTGCCAAATTAATTATCTTCTGATTTATTTGTCATCCAGATGAAGAGAAGCCTCAGGTGGGCAACATCACCATCTCTGATGTGTCCTGGGACAGCTTCAGTGTGTCCTGGGAGCTGGACAGAGGAGAGGTTGAGGGCTTTTTGGTTGAAGTATCTGGCCCAGATGACTTATCTAATGGCCAGAACCATACACTATCCAGCCAGGAGTTCAGCCTGGCTGTCACTGACCTCTCCCCAAGTACTTTCTACAGAGTCGTTCTGTATGGGCTGTACAAGGGAGAGCTCTTAGATCCTGTCTTTGCTGAAGCCATCACAGGTATCAATTCTTGCCCAATCTTGGACCAGCTTGGTCATCTTTTGCCATCTTTTCCAGTTTTCTTTGGATCAAATGCTGAGTCTCAAGCAGCAAAACCGACTAACATCTCTTCTCTTTTAATGTGCATTTAATCACATCCCATGGTGAATTAAAACACTTTTTTATTTTATTTATTATTTCAACCAGTTTTAGCAGTCTTAGTAGTGAATTCATCTCTTCATCGACTATCATCTGGTACTGAAACTCATTTCCAACTAGTATTTCTTGTGTTTTCCACTATTAATATAGAAGGTAAAGTAAGTACTTGGGCATTTTCAAGATATTCAGCGACATCCAGTATAACTGATTTCAAAATCTTACTGACCCCAAACTTCTAAATATTGTAATACAGCGTCATCCAACATGACTAAATCCAGAAAAAATCCCAGTGTCTGAATAAGACTATTTCTTTAAATAGTATATGCCAACTGATACATCAAATGTAATATGTCAGAATAAACAGTTTCATAAAACATATGGTCCGCTGGACATTATACAGTATTTGTAAAAAAGCAAGAAGCAGCAATGTGGCTGATGTCGTATGTGACGTGACAATATCAACATGGTTGAATAATATTTTCCGAATTGTATTTATACTACAGCACATGCATACTCTGTCAGTGCATGATTTCAGATGCAGATAATGTCTCACATGTGCAAAGCACTAACAAACCAAGCCTCTTTTGAGTCAGCAATAGGTTCTGTGAAATGTCAACACTCTTCCCATCTGCTGAATTATATGTTGAAGTATACTGACATTCAGAGCACACCTGCACAGCATCATAATGCCTCCCCACACATTCACGTCTGCATAATCACCAGCACAGCCTGCAGGTGCAGTAAATGACCTCTGCCTGTCATCGCTGGTACATTTGTGTTTAACGGGCAAAATAAAGTTAGACTAATGATGGCTTTTTCATTGTAATTGACTGCGCCATTCAACTCACATTGTTGGTGAGTCCATTTAAATCATTTAGTTTGTGGCATTTATAGTCTACCAGCATACCAGACAAGTCTTATTGTAGCAAACATACATTTATTAGGTGCATACCAAAGTTTTGCCCCTCCTCAGAGAGTCAGCCAATAGAATGGTGACTGGGCTGGGGTGTACTGCCATGGAAGTGATCCTGAGGAGTTTTTGTCGCTTCTTGTGAAGGATCTTTTCAGTATGCACGCCCAGTTCTCTGACCCTGCACTACTTCTCATTCTTATGCCTCACTTTCACACATTTTCTTGGCGTTTATCAGCCAGTGGCTGCAGGGGCCACAGTTGTAGCGGTCTCTCAAGTCTGCATGCAAATAGGCAGAGGAGAAGGGGAACTGATTGGATTTCTGTTAACCTCCTCTCTATTCGTGTCACATGACACACAAGCTCTTGCCTCACTCTGGCTTGAGTTATACAAGCTTTTAAAATCAGAAAAGTGTACAATATTTACAGAAACTTTAGTAGTTTTCTCGCTCTAGTTGGTTTGCATGTCCCTACTGTAATATTTAGCCGTGTCAACACAGATATCCCCCTCCGAGGTTTTAACTGCCTGCAGCTTCCAGACCTTGTTTCTGTAGGTTAGCTGGCACCTTTTCCGCCTCCACAAACAGATGCCTCTTTGTCAAACCGGAGCGACTTAGAAGCCAATCAGATGAAAGTGATCCTTGGAGAGCACATGTTAGTAATCTTGAAATGCCTCAAACACTGCTGACACTCTTAAACAAGTGAACAGTGCTAATGAAGAAGGACAGCTCCACAGGATTTGTCCTCGCCGGTTTTCATTTCCAACACTTTTCCATATTCAACACATGTCTTTTCTGTTTCACATCATCCACTTAGAGGAAGAAGAGGTTCAGTCTGGTCAAGGATCTTTTTTTCTTTTCTTTTAAAAGTTTAGTTTTAGGACAACAAGGCTCTGCTGGTTTGGAACAATAATACATTGCTTTTTGAACATTTCTGATCTCAGTATTGAGTATAACTACTGAATTTCCATTCCATTTCCATAATTTGTTAATAGCCCTCTATATCCAGTGAACAGATTAATATAATAAATCATAAGTACTCTCTCGTACTCTCTCTCTCTCTTTCTTTCTGTAGTATTAAACAAGATAATACCCAAATTCTAAACTTTTCTTTTATTGCATTTATAAATAAACTATAAACTTAGAGTTTGGCTGTTGGATTGTTAAGTGTCTCTGCTTTTGACTTTTCTGACCAACCTTTAGAAATTAGAATAAAATATAAATTTGCGATGTCAAATTAAGTACAGCCTTAACTGTATTAGCATATTTAATTAGGTTAAGTTATTATAATAAGTCAGTATGCTCCACCTTCTCCTTAATACTTAATATAAAACCCTTATAGCACCATACACTCAACTGAATGTATGGTGCTATCGTCGACTTCTAAAGTAAAGACAAGTAAAACTAATATGTAAAATGTGTGTGAGGCAGTAACTGGTTCTTGGTACATGAAGAGTAAACCACAGCATATTAAAACTGGACCACGCTCTGGAACATACATGGCTATTGTTGAAAACACAATGTATTTCTCATGTGGTCAAAGACATCCCCGAAGCTTTAGGTTTTCAGTTTTACATATCCTTCCCACAACAATTGCTTCTCGAGAGACGTGCCTCTCAAAATGCACATCTTTCATTGTCATTGGCATTCTTACAAGACAAAAATGCTTTTCCAGGATGAGCCCATCTGTCAGTATGATTATTATGGATATGTGATTGTCCAAGAACAGCTCTGTCTTGAACCCTGCACGACTGCTATTATATGATATGAACCTAATATAATGGTGGAAAATACATCAATGTCATTTTTTTTTTTTTTTTTTTTTTTTTTTTACTAACCAACATTTTTCATTCCATATTCTAGTCCAAATATCAAAATTAAATTTACTGGCTCACTGATGTCAACTGATAGATGACTGAAAATAGCCTATTTTCATGCATGAGTAACAATCACTGAATTGTCTCTTATATGTTTTCCCCTTCTGTATATGACTTTTTTAACACCACAAAAAGGGGTAAATTGGTTCAATGAACCACATTTGCAGTTCTTGGCCATTTAACCTCTTCTAAGTACATTCCACAGAATTTACAGTGACAGAGCAACTTTATTATTTTGTCAACCAGAAGACGAACCTGAAGTGGAGCATCTTTCGGTCTCGGACATCACCCCGCACAGCTTTAAACTGACATGGACAGCACCAGAAGACATCTTCGATACATTCACTCTCAAAGTCGTCGATTCGAACAGACTGGGAAAACCTCTCCAGATCAGTGTATCTGGAGACAAGCGAACAGAAGCGGTGACAGGTCTCACCGAAGATACAAAGTATGAAATCCAGCTCTTTGGGATCATTTTGGGACAGAAATTCCGGCCCATTTTGACCGTAGCTCGAACAGGTATTTGGATTTTTAAGAGAACCTGGTGGAAGAACCACTAGCTCTTTTTTTCTCAATGCATTACTGTTTCTGTTAGTTCCTATAGTTTTGTCAAAACTCACATCACAACACAGCAAACCTTTTTTTGGAGACTTTTTCGTTGATGCATTACCTACTTTCTCATTTTTTACAAATTTACAACACCACTCATATTCTTTTTCCTCACTGAGTAGCTCAAAAGTCTCTAATGAACAACATCGAGTTTCATCCAAGACTTCTCTGTTTTATTTTGTCTGTCTGTATGTGCTGTGTGATCGAAGGTTTTATTTACAAAGCAGGACCAACTATTTTGTGTATTTTTCCTGATTGCGTGCTTGTCTCTGGTAATCTTCCTTTATATCATTGAGCTTCATTTTCCACTTGTGTCTGATGTTGGCATGTCACACTATTGTGTCTCTGTACTGGGGGGCAAGTTAATCTGCTTGCATCTGTCACGCAAGACTCTGAGGACCAGTGTTGAGACATAGCTTTAAGGCCAGGGCTTTTGTATGCGCGTCCTTTCTCTGTGGTCACACAGTTGGTCATCCTCATGTTCTTAATCTTTACTTTGATGCATCTGTTTGTTGCCACAAGATAAATGGGGTAGTTCAAGGAGTTTCTTTACACCAGCTGTATTTTGGTTTCTCTTACAGACTGTAATTCCTTTTTTTCTGGGAAAGGTTTTGTGTTAAACTCCTATTTGTCAAATGCTTGAACACACATTATATTTTAACAGTATATTTTTGTTTGTTTCTTCTGTGTGTGTCATTCCCACCAAGGTCTGGGAACACCCAAGGGGATACGCTTTTCTGATGTGACAGACACATCGGCTGCTGTTCACTGGATTTTGCCCCGTAACCGTGTAGACAGCTACCGGGTCACCTACGTGCCCATTCAGGGGGGTAAGTGACATGGTTATGCTTTCAGTAGTTACTTTTTATGTACATTACAATTCAGTTGAAAAGTTTGTATATTACTATATTAGTACAAATGAAAATGACTGTTTTCAGTTTTGATATATTTTAAAGTGTACTTTATTTCTGTGCAAAGCTGAGTTTTCAGCATCCCTTACTCTTCAGTGACGCCTTCAGTGTCACATGATTCTTCAGAAATTAGTCTAATATTTTGTATTTTATATTATTATGATCAACATTATTATTATTATTATTATATTTTTTTTATGAATAGAAAGTTCAAACAACAGCATTATGTGAAATAGAAATATTATAGATGTCTTTACTATTTGATCAATTTAATGTGTTCTTTCTGAACCAAAGTATTCATTTATTTAAAAAATAAATAAATAAATAAATAAGCACACACACACATTTGAAATGAAGTGTTCTATTTATAGCTCATTTGGATCTTTTCTTCTGGAAATGAAAGCAAAGTCTTATTTCCAACAGTCCATCTTAAGAAAGTGAGACTTATCCGTATGATTTTCTGTGCATTTGGATGGTTGCCTGCTGGAAAATCATAATATTATTTGTACTTCCTCAGTTTACGATTTATATCATAAATTACATCTTGTGTAAAATATTGCATAAGTTATCTTAGACTGCCGTCTTGGCAAAATAAATTGATTGAATTCAAGAGATGTCCCTCTAAAGTCTCATAGTGTCCTTTTGGCCTCTGTGATCAGTGCAGGTTTTTAGATCAGGCCCATCTTCAGTTACATGAATCTATCAGTGCATATCATAAATCAAACCAAACTGTTTTATCCATCAGCACAGCATTCTTGCCTATCAGCATTACAAGTAAACACAGACAATGCTGCCCTCTAGTGACAAAAGCTAGTTGTAGTTTACTGCAGTGTTCTGTCTCCCCCTGCAGGAAGCCCTATGACACTGAGAGTAGATGGAGGGGAGTCCCAAGCCATGCTGCCCAGTCTGACCCCTGGAGTAACCTACCAGGTCACTGTCATCGCTGTGAAGGGCTTGGAGGAGAGTGAACCAGGATCTGATAGAGTCACCACAGGTACGACTAGAATATTATCATAATCAGTGTTGGGTGTAATGCAAATACAAAGTAATTAGTCACTGTAATTACTTTTAAGTCAAAATGTAGTGTAACTTGATTAGATTTTAGATTCTGTAATCTCATTACTATTTAATGTTTAATATTTACTTTAGTTAAATTTGAGTTACATTTTAGCATTTTAAATAAAAAATTTAAAAAATAAGGTGCTTTTATAGAATGAATTATATCTGTCATATCTGAGAGCTTTTTTTATTTTATTTTAGCGCCTCATATTCATAACTAGATTCTGTATTATTCAGTACAACAAGTATGAGTTTTTTGCTTTCGTCTAGGAGAAGCCTAGTTATCGTCTCAGTGATTTTGCTTCTCTCTTGTCTCTCTGTTTGTATCTGTTGGCCTTCAGCCCTGGATAAGCCACGAGGTCTGACAGCAGTCAACATCACCGACACTGAAGCTCTGCTGCTGTGGCAGCCGTCCATCGCTACTGTGGATGGATATGTCATCACTTACAGCGCAGACAGTGGTAACAGCTCAGACCATCATTCATTATTCTTGAGGGAAGGCTGTTTCTGTAGACTAGAACAATGAAGCAGTGAGTCTCAGCTGTGTGTTCTGTTCTTTGTCAGTGGCTCCAGTGATGGAACGGGTGTCTGGGAACACTGTGGAGTTTGGGATGAGCTCACTCACACCTGCCACTTTATACACCGTTAAAGTCTATGCTGTCAGAGAAGCAGCCAAGAGTGCTGCAACCACCACAGAGTTCACCACGGGTAAGGGGAACACTCACTCAACCTTACACACAAACGCCACAAGACATCTGAACAGTCATACAAAAGAAATATTTCATTGATGTAGAGAAAAACAGCACACCTCCTGACATCTGATCCCACTGGGGAAAAATAAATAAGCACCTTTGACCTGGTGAAAATCATAAAATCATTTATGATTTGTACAGTGCCAATTATAAATTCATGCTTATACCATTTGTACTTCATTACGAATTCTTAAGAATGCCAGGTTAATAACCAGACCCCCTCTGCTGCAGATGTTGATGCCCCTCAGAATCTGGCTGTCAGTAATATTCAAACAGAGAGCGCCATGTTGACATGGAAGCCACCAAGAGCAGACATCAGCGGGTATATCCTCAGCTATGAGTCCACTGATGGCATTGTCAAGGTGAGTGGACCGTTTGAACATGCAACCAAACTTTAAACATGATTTACACCCTTGAAACTGAAGCTTGGTCATTTTTTCTGGTCTACAGTGATTATTAATGCATGGTCGAATGCCGACCGTGTGCTTAAATGTTCCTCGTTTTCTTCTCTTTGCTCAGGAGGTCGTCCTCAGCCCCACAGCAACATTTTACAGCATGTCTCCGCTGACTTCCTCCACAGAGTACACAGTCAAACTGCAGGCCATCGCTGGGCCGAAGAGAAGCAGAATCATCTCTACAGTCTTCACCACCAGTGAGCCAAAGCACAGCGTCATTACATGATCTCTAACTTTTTTAGCTGTGAAGACTGAACAAAATAAACTAGCCTCTGGTCAAACACTTTTTTCTTAATCACAGTCGGAGTGCTGTACAAGCTTCCTAAAGACTGCTCGCAGACTCTGTTAAATGGAGAAACAACCTCAGGCCTGTACACGATTTACCTGCGTGGAGATGAGTCTCAGCCTCTGCAGGTCTACTGTGATATGACCACAGATGGAGGGGGCTGGATTGTGAGTAATTCCTTTTCAAAGACATGCAGGATAGAAAGATTCACTGTTCTGATCCTAGAGAAAAACAACAAAAACACACATATGACAACAACAACAACAACAATATATGTGTGTGTGTGTGTGTGTGTGTGTATGTGTGTAATATATATATATATATATATATATATTCATACGGTTCAATAAAAAGGATCAGTTCAATATCACATTTGTCTGATTAATATTTAGTATGTCAGGCTTTACAGGGTTAAATTAAAGTCTCATTATACAGATAGAGCAAAAACACTATCATTTTAATATTGTGGTACCTCCATTCAGGTTTTTGTGAGACGGCAGAGCGGTAAAGTGGAGTTTTTCAGAAACTGGAAGAACTACACTGCAGGCTTTGGCGACCTGAATGATGAATTCTGGTTGGGTATGTTTACATCTGTGCACACATATCAGATTGCTAATATTGCAATAGGAAGTATAGAGGCCCTAAGGTATTATGATATGGTGTAATTTTGAGCATGTTGGTCTACAAATCTCATTCCGTGTGTCTGCAGGACTCTCTAACCTGCATAAGATCACCTCCTCTGGGCAGTATGAGCTGCGTGTGGACCTCAGAGATAAGGGCGAGTCTGCGTATGCGCAGTATGACAAGTTTTCAGTCTCTGAACCACGCAGTCGCTACAAAGTGCATGTTGGAGGATACAGCGGCACTGCAGGTGAAGTCTTAGATCTTTCTCTGCTTTAACATATAGTGTTATAGTGTTCATATTGTTTTCTAATTAATTCCTAATAGTTTTGTGTTATATATTTCCCTATATATATATATATATATATATATATATATATATATATTGTCACGGGAGGAGCACAAGACAGACACAGTGGGCGTGGCGTCAGGCCTCGGAGAGGCTTTTATTAACAGAAATCATAAAACAAAGGGAATAAAAGTGGCCAAAGGGGGAAAGTGTCCAAAATAACAGGGAATCTGGTGTCCTCGTCGTGCTGCGGGATTTGTGTAGGTCGGGCAGTGTTCATCAAGGAAGGGTCCAGGCAAGGGGCGGAGTCCGGCGGCCGCACGCGCTCCCCCTCCTAGGTCCGGGGCGCGAGGGGCGGCGGCTTCTCCTAGCGGCCGCGTCTCTCTCGTTGGCCGCGGCGCTGGTAGGGGATGGACGGCCCGGCATCCTGGCCCGTCGGCCGTGTATACGGGTGCGGTTCCCATCCGGATCGCGGGTCCGGCAGCTCACGTCTTGGTGGCGCGGGAGTCCCTCAACGCACCCTTCCTGGACCCACGAGGACACCAGTGTGCATGCACGGGGAAGAGACCGGTCTCCTGAGGAGAGGCGCGTTGGGCTTTTAAACAGCGGCGGTGATGAGGCTCCACTTCCTTCAGGTGTGCCCCATCACACGCCGCCAGCCCTGACTCGTCCAGCGCCCCTCCTCTCACACACCCACTCCAGTCGGGAGCCTGGTGAAGGGCGGCGATTTAGGACGGGGTGCCGGTGATAATCAGGGAGGAGGCAGCTGACTCGTCACATTCCCCCTCCCAAGCGACATCCCCGTCATCAGGGCGCCGCCCACACGGGAGTGCTACCATCCTCAACCAGGCTCCAAACGGTCGGAGTGGGCGGGGTTTCCTCTCCGGGCGGTCCTCCCTCTCGCAGCGCACCAGAACAGGGACAGAGAAACCGGGTTTTAGTGACAGCCTCAACCAACCACAGGGTAAAATGACAATGGAAAAGTCACTTACCCCTTGTGTGGCTGGGAGGCTGTCCCCAGTTTTCCTCCGTCCCAGTCTGGGTTCTCACGAACGTTTGCAAGCGAGAGGGGGTGACGTCACCAGACGTTTCCCAACTGCGCTGTCTAGGCTCCGCCTGCCCGCATTCTCCACCAGTGTCACGGGAGGAGCACAAGACAGACACAGTGGGCGTGGCGTCAGGCCTCGGAGAGGCTTTTATTAACAGAAATCATAAAACAAAGGGAATAAAAGTGGCCAAAGGGGGAAAGTGTCCAAAATAACAGGGAATCTGGTGTCCTCGTCGTGCTGCGGGATTTGTGTAGGTCGGGCAGTGTTCATCAAGGAAGGGTCCAGGCAAGGGGCGGAGTCCGGCGGCCGCACGCGCTCCCCCTCCTAGGTCCGGGGCGCGAGGGGCGGCGGCTTCTCCTAGCGGCCGCGTCTCTCTCGTTGGCCGCGGCGCTGGTAGGGGATGGACGGCCCGGCATCCTGGCCCGTCGGCCGTGTATACGGGTGCGGTTCCCATCCGGATCGCGGGTCCGGCAGCTCACGTCTTGGTGGCGCGGGAGTCCCTCAACGCACCCTTCCTGGACCCACGAGGACACCAGTGTGCATGCACGGGGAAGAGACCGGTCTCCTGAGGAGAGGCGCGTTGGGCTTTTAAACAGCGGCGGTGATGAGGCTCCACTTCCTTCAGGTGTGCCCCATCACACGCCGCCAGCCCTGACTCGTCCAGCGCCCCTCCTCTCACACACCCACTCCAGTCGGGAGCCTGGTGAAGGGCGGCGATTTAGGACGGGGTGCCGGTGATAATCAGGGAGGAGGCAGCTGACTCGTCACAATATATATATATATATATATATAGACAGGGATAGTCAGTATTTCAGATATTTGTTTTTAAATACATATTAAAAAAAATAAATTCTGATGTCATGGTCAGTTGTATTTGTTGAATAAAGTTAAAATAGTGCATCATTCAGAGTTGCCTTTAGTTAACATGAAAGAATAAATGAATGAATAGATATAAAAAAGAATAAAAGATAAGGGGAAAAATAGCCTAAGCCAATCAGTTTTGATAGTTAATCTGTTGTTCTTTTTTTATCAACTAGCTTGTCAAATGTTTAAAGCATTACTGCATGTTAGGGCTGGGTGATATGACAATTCACACTGAGGCGATGGTATAAAGTGTTAATAGTTCAATCAAGTGTGAAACTTTCTCTAAATCGTTTACATAGAAAAAGGGCCTGTTGATGTAAGCAAATGTATACAGTATGTGCAGCTTTTAGTGTGAAAATCTTCGAGTGGAAAAAGAAGAATGAACGAATGGTTAAGTAATAGAGTGTGATGTGCTTGGTGCAATAGCACTTATTATAAGTGCAGTATGCAGCGAAAGGAAATTCAAGTGCACACTTGCACGTCAAGCAGTTTTCGGTGCATGTAGTACTGTAGGCCTACACTTTTGGCTTAACTGCCCTTTCAAACAGGATGCAGCAAGCGGTGGAATCCCCACACACCTGCCACTTTCTCTCGAAGTGGAAGCAGTTTGTGCAGTTGAAGCCTTGTTTATACTTTCACCAGCCTCTACTTTTTTGTGAAATATTATTAAAATTTAGAATAACTGTATTCTATGTGAATATATTTCAAAATGTAATTTATTTCTGTGGAGTCAAAGTGTGTTTTTAATAGCCATTCCTCCAGTCTTCATTATAATGAAACCATTATAATATAACAGGTGTGCTGCTTAATATTTTTGTAAAAAAAAAAAAAAAAAAAAAAAAAATTCAGGATCCCTTGATAAATAGGAGTTTCAAATGAACAGTTTTTGTGTGAAATAGATTTTATTTTATATTATCAATATACAATATAATGTGGCCTTGCTGAATATAAGAATTAGTTTCTTTAAACAATACAGCTTAACTTTTGAACAGCAGTGTATAATACGTGTATGTAGTATACGTATATTATATTATGCTCAAAAGTAAATTGTTCATTGCTAGGTTTAAAATCTGACTGATTTTGTAATAATTTTGTAATTCTCTTTTAAAGGTGACTCAATGACGTATCACCATGGCCGTCCATTCTCAACCTATGATAATGACCACGATATAGCGGTCACAAACTGCGCTCTGTCTTATAAGGGGGCTTTCTGGTACAAGAACTGTCATCGAGTGAATATAATGGGCCGATATGGAGACAACAGTCATAGCAAGGTACAAATTTAATATGTTTATGTTTATTAGCCCAGTAATAATACACATTAGTCACAGATTTATATTTCAAATTGTTTTAGGGTGTGAACTGGTTCCACTGGAAGGGTCATGAGCATTCCATCGAGTTTGCAGAAATGAAGATCAGGCCCGCCAACTTCAGGAATTTTGAGGGAAGGAGAAAGCGATCGTAAACCAGTGCACTCTGGCTTGAACCAACCAACCCTCATCTGCTGACCATTCGCCCCTTGTTTCTCCTGCATCATCTCATCCCCTTCATCTACCAAAGCCACTGCCAGGAGCCCAGCCTGCTCTTTACACTCTCCTTTTCAAGTACAAAAAATGTCCCCCCATCCCCCCTGCCCCATTTCAAAGCTACAGCCCATACACAGTTGTGTGTGTACCACTTCTGTGCACCTCAATCTGACAGTAAACCAACAGACTTATAGTGAAGTGTTTAACATTACACACTGTGCCTGTACATCATAAGCACACCAAAGACAGTCACTCCAGTAACATATATATATAACAATGCCGATGGAGGGCAGATATTGAGTTTGGCTTGGTGCTTTCAAGTTTAAAAAATAACAATACTATTCTTTCTGTATATCACATAAAATACAGTGGAGAGAGTTGGATATTTGTGTGTGGTAGTTTTCCATTAGAGCCTCTTCCCTGGCTGTGAATTAGCCTCTATAATTATTGTCTTTTTAACTTTTCAATTAGGGTGAGAGGTTTAATGGTATATGATAAAAACTCACCATTTAAAATGCAGGACTGCATAAAAATATCTAGTGGGGAGGCTCAGAGATTTTTTCATCTCTTTCTAGTCTGTCTGTGACAAATCTAAGTAGGCCTACCCATGCGCTCTGTTTTCTCTCTCCCTCAACTCATGCATTTATCAGATCTGATGTCCAGTGGCACGTTTCTGGAACCGTTTCTGGTACATTTACAGTAGGCTACTGCTAAGTGTTCATTTACATGCACCTTTCGTTGTGTTTCCTGTACCCTTTAACTATACTGGCATTCAGTCACAGAGCATAGGTATCTTAAATTGTTGATTGTTATCCTCTAAAAGATTTAAATTAAACAAAAGTCAAGGCAGGATCTATGTTCAATCTTTGGTTTAATTGATGCTGTGTACACCAGTTATGAGCATTATGAATAATGTTCAAGATTCATGAAGGAAATGTAATGGCGAGGTTATAGGAATTATTGTACACATAGCCTCATATGAAATGTCTGTTTAAAAAAAAAAAAAAAAAAAAAGATTTCATTAATATACAGAATAAGTCTTCGTGTTCGCCCCTATATCGACTAAACCACTGATCCCATGCTGTGTAAATTATGTCTCGTTTTGGTATTTGAATATTTTTGTTTGTTTGTTTGTTTGTATATTAAATGGGTGTACAACAGGTGTTTCTTTGTAACCCCTTACAATAAAACAGATTTTGTTTTGTTTTGTTTAATAAATCACGTGTAGTGTGCTTTTTTGGACACTCAAAACGAGCCAAATGTAACACTTACAATTTTACAAACTGCTGCTGTATTATTTTAGTTCTGCAAATTTTAATTTGAATGTGCGTGTTTCATGACTTCCGAAAATGTTTGTAATTAACGTTTCGTTTGTGGCTGTCGACAATCAAAGTGCAACAATATGCTTCCTAGTAACATTTTTGTTGCCAGATTGGGAGATACAAATGCGCTTACATGGGTGGAGACGGTTTGGATATTTACTTGTATTTGTGCCGGGTTCTTTATCATTTTTAATTCAGAAACGAAATATATAGTAGTGAAACTAAAACCAAGCAAACGTCTCTCCTTTCTCATTTATTAAATCACTCATTCGCTTTTTTGAATGTCCCACAGAATGCTCCTAAGGAGTTATTCGCCATTAAACCACAAGAGGAAGATTGTCCCATAGTTATCTGGCAACTCAGAATAACACACTCCCCCGTTGTAAAATGTTTAAGATAGCCTACTGTAATTATCCGTCATAGAATAGCTCGTGCGTATATCCACTTATGTTCGATAGAAAATGGAAGTTGCTTTATTTAAACCAGCAGTTGGTTTTCAATAGCTGACGTTTAAAAAAAACCTTATCCGAGCTGTTCAAGACCTCTCGAGAAGGGTTGGGCACTTTTGATAAACAAGCGTGTGCGTGCGTCTCAGGCAATATAACGGCGAACATGACATTAAAGTTTCGTAACTTTCCCTTACGTTAGTGAGGCAGTTTATTATTCTTAAATATGTGGAAACGATCGCGATATAAACTTTTAACGTGCTTTGCTGTAGCTGGGTTAGTAACATATGTAGCTATCCTCGTTTTTAACAGAACACTTCTTCCGATGAAGACTCCAACACCCAAAGAGCTCTATGACGTGATCTCACCATCAACATACAGATTCATTCTGAACCAAGCAGAACTGTGTGAGAAGAAGAGTCCTTTCCTGGTTCTTATGATCCCAGTGACTCTCAAAGACACAAAGGCGAGGACTGCTATTAGAAGGACATGGGGTCAAGATGGCTTGATTCCTCATGTGACCGTTTTGCATTTGTTTGTCATTGGTCAGCCTGTACAGAGTGACCCAGTACTGCAGGAGCACTTGGAGAGGGAGAGCAAGGAATATGGGGACATCATTCAAATGGACTTTGTGGACAGCTACCATAATCTCACAATCAAGACGATGATGATTATGAACTGGATAGCCACTTACTGCCAGGTTGCTTGGTATGCCATGAAGATCGATGCAGATATCTTTCTCAATGTACGTTACCTGGTGGACTACCTGCATGACCAGGGCGAGTCCTCCAGGAAAGACTACATCTCTGGATCAGTCATCTCAGATGCTGTTCCTCACAGGGACCGCTTCAACAAATGGTATATCTCAGAGGATCTTTACCCAGACACCTGGTATCCTCCATATGTGTCTGGAGCTGCATGTCTTTTCTACTGACCTGGCCAGAAAAATATCATGGGCCTCTAGATTTGTGCGACCAATTCCACTCGAAGATGTCTATGTGGGGTTGTGCCTACACGTCCTGGGTGTGAAACCAATGTATGCAACAACATTTCTGGGACTTGGTAATCTTTTTGAGGTGCGCAGACTTAAGTATGAAAGGTGCACTTTTGCCAAGCGCATTATAGTGAATGGGTTTAACCCACAGAATCTTCTCCGCATTTGGCATGACTTCCAGAAGTCTTATATTACATGTTGATGATACCTTTATACAATTGAAACAGCTAAACTGTATTTGAAGTACCTTGAATCTTTTTTACTTGTGTGTGTTGACTTGTGTGTTATGTGCTAGTAGCTCTCCATTCCTTTAACAGATTGCACACCATTGAGATTCAGCACTTTAACATGCAAGGGAAAACCAAATACTGTTTCACCGAAAGGGACAAGAACACTTATAAAAAAAGGTTGATAGACAGTTGTCAAGGAGTTGTAGGATGTAGAAAATAATTAAATAAAAGGGAAAAAATGTATATAGATAAGAGGGGAGGAAAGGTAAATAAATAAATAGGAAATGTGGAAGTGAAGATTGTTACGGTGGAAGTGGAAGAGATTATTACGTTTTAACGCTTGAAGAAGAAAAATAAAAAAATCCTGAATTATTGTGATCCACTCAACTAATTCATAGTGATTTTACTCTTCTGCCTTCTGGAGGATGGCAGAAAAATAAAGACACTGAAATGGAGAGGGGTTGGTTATAATACTCCAGTCTTAGTCCTGAAGAGGAGGATATACTGCTGTGCTATTTTCAGGATTTTTTTTTTTTTTTTTTTTGTAGTGTGAACCCTTCTAAAATAAATAACAACCTCCTTAGTCTGTTTTCAACGTTTAAAAGACAGTTTATTGGCTTTTTTATGTGTCCTTTTGTAACTTCTTTCACTTTCGAAATCGTAGGTGTCCTTACAGATGTATAAGCTATTTATTTTATTTACCAGATTGCACTATTTGAACAAAGCATGATTGAGCATTAGGCTCTTTTTTTTCTGTACTGAAGTTATTTACCACCGAGGTATGCACCTTTAGCAAAAAAAAAAAAATTTATTTTGATTTGCTCTAGTACATTTTCAGATGCTGGTGCGCGATTTAAACAGAAGGGGGCGCAGTTTCCCTACAAATAGTGAGTGGGGGAAACGCTAGTGAATATTTAGGTTATGTTCTGATAAGAAAATATTTCTTAAAATGGTTAATATTTACCATCCAGATACTTGCTATATTGTCATGGCCAGTAAATTTACCGCTCAGAGCACAGAACTGTTTGAGAAGTTGTTTATGAAGCAGAAATGATTAGCACTGTCATCGCTTTCTTTTTACATGTACAGCCTGTGGTGCAGTTTGTGCCTGGAAATCAGCTGCTCAAACATAATAAATAAAGCATCTACCACACCATGGAAAAGTAACTTCAGGGTGTTTAATTATATTGGATGATAAGCGTTGGATTATATTGCTGTTATGATATTGTATTATTACAGTAAATTGTCAGAGCTACAAAGTTGTAGTGAGCTTCTTAGCCACGGTGAACATGCTTTCACAAGTGTCTGTGGATCAACATCCGCGTAGCCACAAAGCGTGATTAAGCATAGGCGTGTTTCTGAGCCGTGGATGTCTTTCATTCGTGAACAAAACATATCGTCGATCTCTTGCTTTGAATCAATCACTGAGCAAGCCAGTGTCTACACGATTTTTTAAATGAACAAAACACCTAATAGGAACAATTATGAATGTTTAACCAATTAACAATTTCAATGAACATAAAGACTTTTAAAATCTTAAATTCGTGGTATATTATCTTACAAGGGTTGACATTTGAAGAGAAATGGATTTGATGCTTAAACTTAGTCTGTTAAAATTGTATCCACCCAAATGGCCACAACACGAATTTATTTGGTAAAAGATTCAAAAGAATCTAGTCCCTAAATCAAAATCCCCACCGGAGTAAGCAACTCACTGCTCTTGAACCACGCATGGACCTACAGGTGGGTGGGGCTGAACTTAACTATTATGACGTCATGGCAACTGGCTCCCACTACACACAGCCCATTAAACATGTATTTCTTATCTAGGATGGACCGCTTTAAACTAACGAGAAGCCGTCAGTCTGACGGAGGTCGGTTTCGTTATATGTGAGGCTGAGTGATTGGTAAATGGAGTCCTTCCAAGAAGCGATGCCACCGGCTTGTCTCCGACCAGAACTTGTTTGGGTGTTTGTAGCATAGAACAGGTTTGTAGTCAATTATATTTGATCGCTGAACAAATCAGTCAGCAGCGGAGGTGAAGAAAGCGATTGAGTAAGCTGTGAGTAAGCGATTTTTTTTTTGCTAGGTTTTTATGCATCTTAATTATGTTCTAATACTTTTTTTTGTTACTCTGAAGTAATTGTAAATTACACGTGCGAATTTAATGTTTAAAAAATTTCTGCTTACTAATCGCATCTTGCTCTATCCATCCACCCACTCACCCACTCGTCATTTTCATGTTCTCATACGATTTTTACTGACAGTGTGCTGTGACAGTTTTGTGCTACAGATATAAACTATTTCAGAGCGCTCTCTCTCTCTCCTCCCAGCGTGCATGCCATTTTTTATTTTTTACACTTTATCGGTTCAGTGTGCTGTCTTTAAGTGTTTGCAAATTGTGTTACAGCTCAGTGTTTGTGTCTCTGTTCATGGTTGCTTCTATGTGTGTCCTTTTCCCTCATAGCATCTGTCATATAGGCTCATCCCAGCTTATCTGTGTTGTGAGCTCAGCCAGACCGCCCCTTCACCCACCTCAAGATGCACATGAATAACGTATTAAACCAGTGCAGTAAGTAGCAATGCTTAGTAATTAATCAATGTTTTGCGATTACATGAAACAGCTAGTTTTCCATAAAGGCATGCTGCTATACACCTGCATGTGTAATGAAGAACATGTTTTCTGTGTTGATATTAG
Source organism: Carassius auratus (assembly GCF_003368295.1). Classification (NCBI taxonomy): domain Eukaryota; kingdom Metazoa; phylum Chordata; class Actinopteri; order Cypriniformes; family Cyprinidae; genus Carassius; species Carassius auratus. The sequence goes on along the minus strand of NC_039247.1, from coordinate 9,245,954 downwards.
ATTGAATAAGGGATGTCTGGCTCATTAGAGAGGTTTTAGACCTTTTAGACTCAGTATGGCTTGGAATAAGTTAGTGGGTTCACACTGAGCATGTCATGTAGAGGAGCATGAAGAATGGATGTTCATAGATCATCTATCGTGATTTGCTCTTGATCTTGTGGATCTTGTGGTCAAGGTTCTCATTACCTATTTAGCGTTTTGATGTTGTCTCAGGAAAGGTCTTAAATACTGGAAAATGTAAGTAGTTTTTAGTTTGTCCCATACAGAGTCCATAGTTAAATATGATTATCGTTTCTGGTATTCTGTTCTCTTTCCTCTTGATGGATATTAGTCCACAATTTATTGTCCATGAGTGTGTATGTCGTTCAGTCTGTTCCCTCGTGTTGACGTAGTTGAAAAAACCCCTGCCCTTTGGTGTGAGACCGGAAAACATAGCTTTCCTCCCTCCATCTCCTTCCAAAAGACACGGCCCAGTCCTGTCTCTCTCATATAAAACAGCACAGGACTTTCTAAAAATAATAGCCTCAAAAGTACTTCCTTTTTCCACATGTACTGTCTGTAACGACAGACAAAAGAGGAGGAAGCAATTGCAGGCAATCAGATGTTGTTTATTGATAAGGAATGTCCAGAGTGTTGGCAATGGCAAGGAAGGTCTACGGTGGCGTGCGAAGAGCGGGATGGTGAAGTCAGCGGTGCAGGTGAAGGTGGTCAATGGTTAGAACCAGGAACAGACCGGAACACTGACACGCGGACGACAACACGAATCCAACCAGCACACAAACACGGAAGACGGTAATCCAGTTTGTACGTGGAGACATAAGAGAGGATCTGACAACAGAGAGAGAGCGAGGTGAGTATAAGTAGCAGAGGTATGATGACGATCAGCTGGAGCGAGACAATCAACACCCAGGTGATGACAATCAACTAAACGAACACATGGAGACAACGTAAGTACAAAAACAATAACAAAACATGACACGGAGGAAACACTGGATTTCCTACCGTGACAGTACCCTCTCCCCTAGGACGTCACCTGACGTTCCCAGCCTGCTTTACCTGTAGATTGTAATCATCTATAAGGTGGTGATCCAATATGTCCCGAGCAGGAACCCAACTCCTCTCCTCCGGACCGTAACCTTCCCAATCCACCAAGTACTGAAAACCGCGTCCCCTCCGTCTAGAGTCCAGAATACGATTAACCAAATAGGTGGTTTCCCCATTAACGAGACGAGGCGGGGGGGGAACCGGAGCAGGCGGATTAAGACGGGAAGAAATCACCGATTTAATTTTGGAGACGTGGAACACGGGATGAATCCTCCTGTACGCCGGAGGAAGGCTAAGACGCACGGTAACCGGATTAATAATCTTGGTAATAGAAAACGGGCCAATAAATTTGGGAGCAAGTTTGTTAGAAACGGACCGCATAGGAATGTTCTGGGTAGAAAGCCACACTCTTTGACCGACGACGTAACGGGGAGGCTTCGACCGGTGGCGATCGGCCTTAGCCTTGGTGCGCGACCTAGCCTGGAGCAGAGCTCTGCGAGCTCTGGTCCAGGTGCGGTGACACCTCTGGACTAATGCGTGTGCGGAGGGGACCGAAACCTCGGATTCCGTACTGACAAAATTAGGTGGTTGGTACCCTAAACTACACTTAAATGGAGACATGCCCGTAGATGACACTGGCAAAGAATTGTGTGCGTACTCCACAACTGAGAGTTGCTGACACCAGGACGAAGGATTATTGGAAACCAAACATCGCAAAACCCTCTCGACATCCTGATTGGCTCGTTCGGTTTGACCATTGCTCTGGGGATGGAACCCGGAAGAAAGACTAACAGTCGCTCCTAACAATTTACAAAACTCTCGCCAAAATTTGGACACAAATTGGGGACCCCTGTCAGAAACCACGTCTGTCGGGAGGCCATGTATGCGGAAGACGTGGTCAATGACAGCTACCGCTGTTTCCTTGGCTGAAGGTAATTTGGGCAAGGGAATAAAATGAGTCGCCTTCGAGAACCGGTCCACTACGGTTAAAATCACCGTATTGCCTTTAGAGGGCGGGAGGGCGGTGATAAAATCTAGCGAAATGTGGGACCAGGGTCTTGAAGGGACAGACAGCGGTAAGAGTAACCCATCTGGAGGTCGATTGGAAGTCTTACCAATAGCGCAAACTGAACAAGCCAAGACGAAATCGTGGACGTCACGAGCCATACCAGGCCACCAAAATCGTTGCTTGACCAGAAATCTAGTTCTACTAACCCCTGGGTGACAAGCAACACTGGAACAATGACCCCACTGGAGAACGTCTGACCGTAACCTCTCCGGCACAAACAATCGGTTCGGTGGGCAACGAGCCGGGGGCGTTACCCCTTCTAAGGCGGTCAACACCTTCGATTCGACCTCCCATCTGAGCGCGGAGATAATGATGGTCCCCGGTAAAATGGGCTCGGGAGTAGCAGTACGATCGGAACGCTCAAAAAGACGGGATAAAGCATCGGGTTTGATGTTTTTGGAACCCGGCCGGTAAGAAAGTGTAAAATCGAAACGACCGAAAAACAATGCCCACCGAGCCTGCCTGGAGTTAAGTCTTTTGGCGGTTCTAATGTATTCGAGATTCTTATGGTCTGTCCATACAATGAAAGGTACACCCGACCCTTCAAGCCAGTGACGCCATTCTTCCAGTGCAAGTTTGACTGCCAACAACTCTCGATTGCCAATGTCATAATTAACTTCTGCAGGAGATAAACGGTGAGAATAATACGCGCACGGATGCACCTTTCCGTCTGAGGATGCGCGTTGGGATAACACTGCTCCTACCCCCACCTCTGACGCGTCGACCTCCACTATGAATTGACGTGAGCGATCAGGGGTGACGAGAATGGGAGCTGAAACAAAGCAGCTTTTCAGTTTGGCAAACGCAGCCTCAGCTGCGTCTGACCACCTGAACGTCAAACTAGGGGAGGTCAAGGCGGTCAGAGGAGCGGCTAGTTGGCTGAAATTGCGAATGAAACGCCGGTAAAAATTGGCGAACCCCAGAAATCTCTGCAGGGCCTTGCGAGACTCAGGGGATGGCCAATTTACCACAGCCTTAACCTTCTCAGGATCCATGCGAACACCCTCAGTCGAAATGATGTGTCCTAGAAAAGAAACAGACTGTGCATGAAAAACGCATTTCTCCGCCTTGACAAACAATCCATTCTCTAGCAACCGCAGAAGCACTCGTCGTACGTGTTGCACGTGTTCCTGGAGAGACGAAGAAAAGATCAATATGTCATCCAGGTAAACATATATGAACAGATCGACCATGTCTCGCAACACGTCATTAACGAGTGCTTGAAAGACTGCCGGCGAGTTGGTTAGCCCGAACGGCATAACGCAGTACTCAAAATGGCCTCTAGGGGTGTTAAAGGCAGTCTTCCACTCATCCCCCTCCCTGATGCGGACCAAATGATAAGCATTACGTAAGTCCAATTTAGTGAAAACGGACGCTCCCTGCAACCTCTCAAAAGCTGAAGACATAAGCGGCAAAGGATAGGTATTCTTTACCGTTATGTTGTTCAGCCCTCGGTAGTCAATGCAAGGTCGCAAGGATCCGTCCTTCTTTCCCACAAAAAAGAACCCCGCCCCCGCTGGAGAAGAGGAAGGGCGGATAAACCCCGTTGCTAGAGAACTGGATATATATTTCTCCATGGCCGCCGTCTCTGGAACAGACAAAGAATATAACTTGCCCTTAGGCGGAGAAGTACCTGGCAATAACTCTATCGCACAGTCATAGGGACGATGAGGAGGAAGAGAATCAGCACGAGACTTACTGAACACCTCCTTCAGGTCGTGGTACTCCGCGGGCACGCTAGCCAAATCCACTGCTTCCCCCTGAAACACAGACTCAGAAACATTAACACCAGCAGACAAAAGACAAGACAAATGACATTCCTCGCTCCAGCTAACCACAGATCCAAGGCGCCAATTGATGCTGGGGTTGTGTTTCTGAAGCCAGGTGTGACCGAGAACGATGGGGGATGAAGGTGAGTCCGTAATGTAGAATGATATCTCCTCTGTATGATTGCCAGAGGTGGTGAGGGAAACAGGTAAGGTGGTCTGAGTGATGACTGGTAGTCTGTGTCCATTGAGAGCAAAGGGTGCAATGGGGTGTTTGAGGGAGGTGAGAGGAATGTTGAGCTTACTAGCGAACTGGAAGTCCATGAAATTACCCTCTGCCCCAGAATCCAACAAGGCGTGATGCTCGAGTGCGTGGGTGGACCACCGTAGACTCACCGGAAGGAGTGTCGATGTAGAAGAGGTCTTTCTGGCAGAGATCCCACCCGATAGTAGCCTCCGTCTTACTATCGGGCTTGGTCTTTTACCGGACAACGCTGGATGTGATGTTCTTGACTGCCGCAGTATAAACATAGTCCCAGGGATCTCCGCCTGATCCTCTCCTCCCGGGAGAGCCGAGCTCGCCCCACCTGCATGGGTTCAAGATCTCCCGGTGGGCTGACCGCAACATCTGAGCGCTGATACTGGGCCTCCGGTCTGTTCGTGAGAACTGCTCTCCCCCTCCGTCTGGTGGCTTGATCGAGTCGATTCTCCACTCTGATGGTTAGGTCAATCAGACTGTTGAGAGAAGTGGGGAGCTCGACGGCGCGGATCTCCTGTTGGATGCGGTCAGCCAACCCATGCAGGAAGTGATCCCACTGCGCCTCCTCGTTCCACTTACACTCCGCCGCCAGGGTGCGGAACTCAATCGAATAGTCAGAAACGGACCTTTCCCCCTGACGTAGGTCCGTGAGAAGCCAAGCCGCTTCCCTCCCGGCGGCGGAGCGGTCGAAGACCCGTCTCATCTCTTCCGAAAGTGCGTGGAACGAGGCACAGCAGCTGTCTTGGTTCTCCCACACCGCCGTCCCCCAGAGGGCAGCCCTTCCCGTAAGTAGAGATAAGACGAATGCCACCTTCATTTCCTCGGTGTAGAACGTGCGGGGCTGTAGGGCGAAGTGCAGAGAACAATGAGACAAAAAAGATCGACAGAACTCTGGCTCACCCGCATATTTCTCCGGGATGGGGAGGCGTGGATCGGGCTGGGAAATCCCCCCGGAGACGATCGGCGGTGTGGGTGGCGTGGGAGGCGCAGCGGGTGACGATTGTTGTTGTTGTTGCGTCTGGAGAACGAGCTCGGACACCTTCGTCACCATTGCTTGGAAGGCTCGACCCATCTCATCTATCGCCTTGTCTTGGCGATCCATACGACCCACAGCTCGTTGCAGAAATTCTTCGAGATGAGATGGGGAGCGATCGCCTGCTGCTTCCATGATGGTCAGATCCTACTGTAACGACAGACAAAAGAGGAGGAAGCAATTGCAGGCAATCAGATGTTGTTTATTGATAAGGAATGTCCAGAGTGTTGGCAATGGCAAGGAAGGTCTACGGTGGCGTGCGAAGAGCGGGATGGTGAAGTCAGCGGTGCAGGTGAAGGTGGTCAATGGTTAGAACCAGGAACAGACCGGAACACTGACACGCGGACGACAACACGAATCCAACCAGCACACAAACACGGAAGACGGTAATCCAGTTTGTACGTGGAGACATAAGAGAGGATCTGACAACAGAGAGAGAGCGAGGTGAGTATAAGTAGCAGAGGTATGATGACGATCAGCTGGAGCGAGACAATCAACACCCAGGTGATGACAATCAACTAAACGAACACATGGAGACAACGTAAGTACAAAAACAATAACAAAACATGACACGGAGGAAACACTGGATTTCCTACCGTGACACTGTCTTATTTGTCTTTATACTATTTCACAAGTGCATCATACTGTAGATGTTGATGCTTGTTGAGCACAGACTTGTGAAACACAAAAATGTAGTGTCATTAGTCAGATATAAGGGTGGATATAAAAAGAAAAAAAGAAGAAAACCTTAGAAGTTGAGATGATTTCAGGAAGTGCCTGATGTTTGTTGATCAAACTTTGAGATGTGTTTGGAGTTCAGTTGCATGCATGGCATAAGAAATATCTGATTAGTGACTGATTCCTTCTGATAAAATAAAAGCGGTGTTCGATTACAAACCGGATATGCAGTGGTTGATTTTAAAATGCAACAGCAGCCATTACACATATATTCTTGTTCAAATATCCGGTCTTTTTTTTTTTTTTTTTTTAAACAAAATGATACTTTTATTTAGCATGGGTGCATTAAATTGCGACAGATAAAGACCTTTACTTTTGAACTTTCTATTTATCAAAAAATCTTGAAAAAAAAATGGTTTCCTCAAAAATATTTTTAATGTTTTCAACATTAAAAATAATAAAAATATAACAATTAATGATTTTAATTTCCCAAGCACCAGATCAGCATATGATAATGATTTCTAACAGATCATGTGACGCTGGAGTAATGAATGCTGAAAATACAGCTTTCATCATAGTAATAAATTCCATTTTAAAATATATTTCAATAGAAAACAGGTGTTTTAAATTGTAATATTTCCAAATATTATTGTTTTTGATCAAATAAATGTAGACTTAATGAGCATAAGACTCCAAACTGTTGAACAATAGTGTATATATCATATAACAGTACTGTTCAATATACAGGATCTAATTTTAAGGATTCAGAATATCTGATACATAGATAAACATTTCACTGGATCACGCTTATACCGTCACTGTTTGCAGTTAAAGCATATTAAGCAGCAAATCATTGTGACAAAGCAGTCTCTGCAGAGTCATTGTTAGAAAACCTGATTTATCCTGCTGTTCCTTTGATCGATTTTTCCCAGACAGGTAGTCTCCAGTCTTAACAAACTCATTACAACTACTCATCACAGCTAAATTACTTAAGAAAATTGAGTTTGTGCATGCACGCATGTGAATTTGACCAGTTCAAAATGTAAAGACGAGCAAGAGATTGAAAAGAGAAAGACTTCAGCAAGACATTTTAATGTGTGGTATGCCACTGTTGCTGAATGTTGTTCTGTGTGGAGAAGGAGAGTGGGAGAGAATGTGAGGGGGAGATCTCTGGTGCCATGCCAAAGCTCTCTCTCTAACAGATCCAGTTCGGAGCAGACTACAGCTTCTACCCCTGCAGTTCACACTTATCCCAGCAGCCACATGAGAAACCATGTGCGGAGAGAGAGAGATAACTTGTTAGGATGTGGATAAAAACAATGCAAAAAAACAACAACAAATGCATGTTGTGCGTAGATGCTCATAGTGTGAGTGGTGTGAATTTCATGACTTGAACATGTTCTGGCCTCATTCTATCACCGTTTCATTCTTTGTTCTTTTGTATTGAATAAAATAAAAATGTTAGAAAAAAACTTTAATTGAAAATAAGAAGTGTCTTAGCAACAAAATAGAAAGTTCTGTCATGAAACTCTAGATGGCGCAGGCTGATGGGTCGCTAATGCAAACTGATGACATTCACAGCATAATCAGTGAGTCACATCAACTATGAGTGTTTACCTGATGCAAAGAACAGATCTGTGACCCTTGCAGAGGAGAGTCATTAGGCTAATAAATAATGTGAATTAACTCAATGCACTCACTTGCTGCATTATCATGCATTTTAGATAAAAACAATTCTCATATTTGTGCTTATACAAGATCTGAAGCAGCGGTTTTGTAGTTAATTTACTAGAAAGAAAATAAGTGAATTTTATTTGGTGGTTTAAAGTGTTATGAATATATATATATATATATATATATATATATATATATATATATATATATATATATATATATAATTGCATATTGAAGTAATATGCAATAATAATAAAATGCAATATTATTTTTATTATTATTAATTAATAATTAATACTTAATATATTAATACTAAGTATTAAGTATTAATATATTAATACTTTTATTATTATTATTTTGTATTTAATTTTTTTATTAAAAATGATCTATAGTATTTTTGTGTAATATATATTTTCTACTTAACTTATTAGTTCTGCATACCGATGCCAGACTTCCTGTAAAAGTTGAGGGTTGGTTTCCTCTTGTGTACGTGTGAAGTCGGCTTGTAGCCTCATGATGGCATCCTCTGACGTGTTGCGCACTGTGTAACTTAAAAAGTCACTGTCTCCTTTTGACCTGCATATTTGACAAACCCTCAGTCTTCTCTACAGTGCCAGATGTCCGCTGCCACAGGTAGATGTTTCCTCTGAGAGTAAGTGGGAGTTCCCATTGGATTGGTGATTTTTAACACTGCAGTGTTAACTTGTGGTTTTGTCTAAAACTAAATCAGCTTGCATGCTTGATATCTAGTTGAGACGTCAGCTCTGATGGCCAGCATGGTTTTTTCTTCTTGTAAATCAGCATGTTGTAGGATTGTGCATAATTTTGCACCTTGGTGCAATAACCAGAACATGCCAAAGTTCTGTTTGTATTATTTAGTATTATTGTTTTTCAAAATGTATCATGTACTTAAGCTTCAATGGATGTCAAATGTTGTTCTGAAAGTTATTACTCTACTCTGTAAGCATGCTCGAATACATTTTTGACTTTTGGAGGTTCCTTGTGTTATATTTTATTTATCGTTCTAGATATAAATCCAGAAAACACTAGATGAAAAAGACTGAGTGAAACAGAGTCCTATCAGGATTGCATTCTAGGTAGAACTGAAACAACGAATCGATTTAATCGATTAAAATCGATTATTAAAATAGTTGTCAACTAATTTAGTCATCGATTCGTTGCTAAATAACTTATTTGCCTTAAGCGGCTCATTTCGTTCATATTTTAAATCTGCGGTGACCAAATTGTGGCAGTAATGAGCCACCGGAAGTTTTACTCAGCCACTACAACAGGAGAAGTAGCGAATAGCCAATAGCTGGCTTCGTTTTATGTCACGTGCTTCCCGAACAGCGTCTCTGCAGCATTCAGCGGGATGTGGGCAGTGTTGCCAACTTAGCGACTTTGTCGCTAGATTTAGCGACTTTCCAGACCCTCATAGCAACTTTTTTTCCTAAAAAGCGACTAGCAACAAATCTAGCGACTTTTTTTTGACAGAATTTATTTAGTCTCTGAGACTCTCCGGTAGTGCCGCACGAGCATGATCTCTCTCTCTCTCCCAGGGCGCGCACACGCCTCTCTCTCTCTGCATCTGCTCTATTCAGCGAGCAGCGAGGAGCAGCACTTTCAGTTAAAAAAAGATATTCTGTTGCTTCTCACTCTATTTTACATGCAAGTATCAAGGGGCAAGGAACTCGACCGGAAGTTGAAGCCGGGTGGGGGCTGCCATCTTTTAGCAGAACTTCACTTGCGTTAGCATTCCCATTGACTCCCATTCATTTTGGCGTCACTTTGACAGCGAATAACTTTACATCTGAGGCGTTTAAAGACTCTGTTTGTCCATTATTTATTTCTAAAGATACACGACAATGTATAAAGGGCTCCATTACCTTCTATGTTACATTATGGCCCCGTATAAACAGTTTTTGTAAAAAATAGGCTAACGATTGCGTCATAACCACTCGGCTCTCTGTCGCATTACCGTACAGACAGGTGGAGAAGCTCGCAGGCAATTAACTTAATATGGCGTACTGGCGTTACATTTTAAAATACTATACAAAATAATTAATCAGAATACTTACTCCTGCTCACTCACGCCAAAGAACTCCCCACTCAAGCTCGCCGTCTCTGCAATATTAACAATGGCAGTTTGCACACACAGCTACTAGAAGATTTACATCTGGCAGACAGGTTGCTGACGTCGTCAAGCTTCGTTTGAGTCTGCGCGTTAGAAACGGAAGTGCTAAAAAACGCTAAAACTGGGCTTCATTTGTCTCAATTGAGTTCCAATGGGGTCGCTGTGTCCATTTCTTTTACTGTCTATGGCAAGTATAGCCGAAATCACAGGACAACCATTGTCTTAGTCTTATGTGTATGTGATTTCATTAGACAATGTCCTGAATAGGATTTTATTGCAGAGATTAACATCTGGAGCTTGTTATGCAGTCTTAATGGACCGCGTTTCAATTAGAGGTGCTCCGATCACGATCGGCCGATCGTTATGCGTATCTCCTCAGTAAAGCCGGTTTTCTAATCAGCGGTTAATTCCATCAGGTGCGTGATTTCACATAGAGTAGCTGTTAATACACAGAGCCGTTGTTAATAGAGAAGATGCGCAAATCACGTTAATTTTCAGCGTTTATTGGCCCATCTTCTCAGTTAACAACGGCTCTGTGTAATAACAGCTGCTCTATGTGAAATCACACACCTGATGGAATTAACCGCTGATTAGAAAACCGGCTTTACTGACGAAATGCGCATTAACGATCGGCCGATCGTGATCGGAGCACCCCTAGTTTCAATTATAATATTTATTCCGTTTCCATTTTGAAATAAATTTAGTAGCAGAGCTACTGCAAGCGATTTTTAGAGCTGCAAATCCATTTATCCATCGCTGAAATTTCCGCGTCTTCAAGGAGAGAGCACATCATGGTTGCTTAGCAAAGGCAGACGCCTCAGGGGCGCAACTGTAAGAGCGCTTTGGGAAGAAGGAGAAAGCGGTGCGCCTAGCGTTTTCCACGCGTTTTTAGGCGCGATATGTGAACGGCCCCTAAGACTTTTATTTGTGCAGATTCTCCAGTACAACATTATTTGCAAATGTTTAGTCGTAAAAGCTGATAACGTTGCTTTTTAACAGTTAACATTTACAGCTTTACAAACATGTTCTGTGATCAGTTTGTCGTTTACCAGTTCATAATTCAGTCGTGCAGCCTAATTATGACTGAATGAGAGAGGTAAATGTTTAAAGATATTTGAAATGCACTTTTTTCTAAGTATTCACTGTTCCACTCTGTGCTGTTCCCTGTTATCATCTTTGGCCAGTGATGATAGTCCCAATTGACTTCAATGCCCTGCTTTATTCTGTGTCTCCCAAACATGAAAAAACTGATGCATTAAGTTGCAAACTAGGGTCTAGACTCCAGAATCTACGTAGACAAAGTGTAAACTGACAGTAGATTGTGTATTATTGGATATTACACAGTGATGACACATCACATAAAGTTAAAAGATTACTGTTTTAGTAGAGTTATGCTCTATGGTCTATTTTTTCTGCTCTATTTTGTTCTTTTTCAGAGGCTGAATTTGTGCAGTTTTTCAACTTACTGCTCAGCCTCACAAGAAAACCACAGTATTGTTTGACAGTGTTTATAAAATGTTGCAAATATCCTGTGTGAATTTAGATTTCAGACACCACCGTATACACAAGTACACTGCTGTTCAAATGATTGTGGTTGGTAAGATTTTAAAATGTTTTCGAAAGACGTCTCCTGTGCTCATCAAGGATTTATTTATTTGATCAAAATACAGTAAAAACCAAAAAGACAGTAATACTGTGAAATATATTCAAAATAACAGTTTTTTTTATATATTTTAAAATGGCATGAATTCATTCTAATACCTTATGCTGTTTTGGTGTTCAGGAAACATCTTATTATTATCAGTTTTGTTTCTTAATATTTTTGATGAAATTTACTATACAGTACTTTTTCAGGATTCTTTGATGAATAGAGAGTTCAAAAAAAGGGCATTTAGAAAAATGTTTACATGAAACATTATAAATGTCTTTACCTTTGATCAATTTATTGCTGTCTTGGTAAATAAATGTATTAATGTCTTTAAAACCCCACACATTTAAACTGTACTACTAGTGTATATTAGGGATGTAACAATTCAATAAACTCATGATGCAATTGCGCTACAGAATACTGACTTCACAATATGATTTTCTCACAATTAGTTTTTTTAAACAAAAGGAGATTTAAGATAAAGTATAAATGAAAAGTTGTCCTTTTATTATTTCTCAAACAAAATGATTCACATTTCTTTGTGAAATTGAAATATGTCACATAACTAAACTAAACTGAAAATGTAAAACAAATTAAATAAATAATACTTAATAATACTTAGTAAATAAAATAAATCTCTTCATATAAACAAAATATTTGCCTGTGCTCTTCATTTAAAATTAGAGAAAAACACTGCATTTTAATCATGATTCACACAAAGATGCAGCAAGAGCATTTTTTGATTTAAATTGGATTGCATACTGTAATTTTGAAATCTGAAGCAAAAACATAATAGGCTGACTTTAGCTGTGTGAAACTAAATATAGTACATAGAAACATCTGAATGAAACAAAACCAGCAGATGCTGAATGAAAACACAAATTCATTCTGACAGTAGGTGGCGCTTATGGAGCAGCAGCAATGTAGTGTTTCCTTGGTTGCCACTGTAAACAAAGCAGATAAACATTATTCAATATGCATTTTACAGAGGCAAGATGAAAAGAAAATGAAAAAAAGACCGTTTCCCTCAGAGACACATTCATATAATACTTCAACCCCAAGAGTATTGAAAGTGAAAGTGAAACTTCCCTGGCGATTCGGTAACATCTCAACCGACTTGTCATCAGATATTTTGAATAAATTTGTAACTGGTTTCATTCGTAGTTTATTCAGAATCAGAAAGAGCTTTACTGCCAGGTATGTTTACACATATGAGGAATTTATTATAGGGACAGAAGCTTCCACAGCACAAACAGAATGACAGTGAAAGACACATAGAATAAGTAATAGGAAATGGCAATATTCAACTAATTTTTTAAGATAAACTATATGCAAAATACACAAAAGATGGAATTTGCATGTACAGGTATGTTATGTAAAAATAAATGTTCTTTTGAAAAAGAACATATAAATAATAAGTACAGTATAGTGTGTTAAATAAATAAATTTATAAATACTGTTGGGTTTTACATGTTTATTGCCAAGTTAACTGTTCATGAGATGGATTGTCTGAGGGAAGAAACTGTTCTTATGCCTGGCCGTATGGTGCTCAGTGCTCTGTAGTTCTGGCCAGACAGCAACACTTCAAAGAGGAAGTGGCCTGGGTGTGAGACCAGCTGTTTTACTCACTCTTGATGAGTGCAGTTCTTTGAGAGTTAGGAGGGTTGTACCAGTGAACCAGAAGTGCAGACGGATTCAGTGACTGCAGAGTAGAATTGTATCAGCAGCTCCTGTGGAAAATTGAACTTCCTCAGCTGATGAAGTAAGTACAAGCCTCTGCTGTGTCTCAGTCTATGTGAAACTCCCACTTCAGGTCCTGAGAGATGGTGGTACCCGGGAACCTTAATAACTCCACTGTTGGTACAGTGCTGCTCATGATGTTGAGTGAGGGGAGTGTGGAGTCATCTACAAACTTCTGGAGCTTGACAGAGGGGTCTTATGCAGTGCAGTTGTTGGTGTAGAGGAAGAAGAGCAGTGGGGAGAGAACGCAACCCTGGGGGGCACCAGTGCTGATCATATGGATGCTGGATGAGAACTTTCCTAGCCTCACTAGCTGCTGCTGATCCACTGACACATGGAGGTGGTCACAAATGATTATTGCATTGTTCAAAAGCCATGCTACCGACTGCATCAGGCTGTTAAAATGAAAATTCTTATTATTATTTTAATATATCCATTTTGTCTGTGGTCAATGTAAGTTTTTTTTCTATGGAAACGATCAGGCTGAACATTCTTCAAAATATTTATTTTCCTGTTCCATGGGAAAAAGTGTTTGAAATGATCCTTATTCTGCCCCTTTTATTCCCCGCCGTGACAGACGAGAGCCTTCTTACTCATTGAGCTAATCGAGTACTTGTGAGCTTCGCTTCATATAAACACTGCTTCCTTCAGAAACCAGCTACTAATGTTTAAAGTTTTGTGCTTGATCAATATTTTATAATTGATTTTACAAATAATTTGATTTAAATGATTATTAAAGTGTGTTTCTGTCATTGCTGTAACTTTTTAACATCGTATTCTAACTCTGAATTGTTTAAAACACTTCTTGTGGAAAGCTTTGGTGTTTTTCTCAACTCTTTGTTTGTTCGGTTCTCAGTGGAGATCTCTAAGATGTGTGAGGTGGACGTTTCGTCTGAGTCCACCAGCCCGACGCTGTATAGAGAGTCTTCTGATACATACTGCCATGTGGATCGCTGGCAGAGGCTACGCACAGCCGTCCGCAAGCTAGAATTCTGGGAGAACTTCACACATGAGCTGATCGGCAGTGGCTTCTTCTCAAAAGTTTACAAGGTAACACTCAACATATCTTGAATCTGATGACTTGAATCTGTAAGTAATAATATTTATTCTAAATATGCATTTAATAATATATGTACAGTAAGTGCTAAGAGATTTTGACAGATTTTTCCTCCTTGGTGCTTAAACACATTGGCTGTTGGAAAATGGTCTAAAATGTTGACTTCATGTGAATATTGATTTATTTTGTTACTTTCACAATAAAATATTTTATTAAATAATATTTTTGCTTAATTATATCAAAAAAAGTTTTATAGTAAAATCTATCATATAGAAAAAATGAAGCAGTGTGACAAATTCAGTCTAAATGGAAAAGGATTTTTCATCACCTATTGTTCTGTAGAAGGTCTCCCGGTGTGTGTGAGTGATGTCTTAATGGCACTCATACAGTGCAGTATTGTAGTCCTACTAATTGGGACATATTTTAGAGCTAAGCCCAGATTGAGGTGGCCCTTGTGCCACATTACACTACACCCATAAATGTGCTCCTGGGGAGTCCCTGTTGTGTAAATTACATAACTGATGATTGCAGCTCAACCATTCCAGCAGTCTGTTCCTTCCTGTGTATCAACATGGAAGGTTTTTTTTATTTGACTGTACTTTAGAGGGAGAAAGGAATGTTTTAATATCACTTTAGGATTCATTGCCTTCTTCTCTAATTGTTTTTTCATTTTATTGTCATTTTATTGGATTTATTTTCAGGTAACCCACAATACCACACTGAAGGTTATGGTAGTAAAGATCTATAAGAATGATGTTGATCAGGACAGCATTGTACGAGAAATCAGCCTTCTGCAGAAACTCTCACACCCCAACATAGTGAGGTAACCCGCTATGTTAACTCATTTAAATTATTTTTTGTTTTTATTTATTACACATTCCATTCTCATGAAGGCTTATACGTATACTCTCTTTACACTACCAGTCAAAAGTGTGGACACATCAGACTGAATCTGTTCAAAACCTTTTAACCTAAAGCATTGTATTTTTTTACATTTTTTTTTAATGTTTGCAATTAGTTTCAGTTTCTCTGCAAAACTTGTTGTTGTTGTTCATTGATATTAGTGAATTTGATCACAGAATTGTCTGATAGTGTTTAAAATGTATCCCAGAATGCACCTCATGAAGCTGGTTATCTAGACAAATATAGGCTACTATGAAGATGATACAATATGAGATATTTTTTATTTTTGGTCATTTCCAAACTTCCATTTGTGTTATTTCAGAGGTTTTTTGCCCTTACTAGTATTCAAAACCAGTTAAACAGTAATAATGAAGAAAGAGTAGTATGTGTTTCCAAATGCCTGTAGAGATGTACATACTAGATTTTGATGGATCGTGACAAGACTGCTACAGGTTACAAGTCACCCTTAGCCTTTTCCAGCACAGAGCTCTTATACTGCTTTTAATCTTGCACTATGACGTGTGTTTGTCTAAGCAATCAAATACAAAACTGAATGTGCAGTGTTTATTTATCACAACTTTCCAGTTAATGCCAGCAGTCATCACCCCATTACAGATGATTCTCATGTTAACCCATGAACAGAACTACTGAATGTGACAGATACTACCCGAGGTCACCATTGACACAGTGACCTATAACGTTTACCCATATCCACTGCTTCACTCATTCATGGTTCTCTAATGTTATTAGTTATGTTAGTTTTAAAAAAAATAGTTAAACGATTAAAAGCCTGAACATCATCTGAACATTTTATTTTTCTGTAACCAACAATTATTTTGTTCAATTGTGTATTTGACAAATGATGGGCTTTGGACTGTATTTAGGCAGATTTAGGGAATGGATCATAACCTCCCACATCTCGTTTTCCAGGTATCTGGGTATTTGTGTCAAAGAGGACAAGTTGTATCCAATTCTGGAGGTGAGATCTCCCCTTTTCTCAACCTCAAAATCAAGTTGTTGTTTGTTTTCTGCAATTTGAGTTTATTGTATGCATTGGATTATATTGTACAATTAGATTTTTTTTTTTTTAAATAACATGTGACGCTTTGAAACTGTACAATTTGATGGGCTCAACAATAAGGATTTTTTTCTGCTTTCCTTTTAAGATTTTGTATACTGCATGTTCATGTAGTTACATAATACAATAGTATATATATATATATATATATATATATATATATATATATATATAAAAATATAAATTCAACTACCTAAAATCATTTGGAGAAATGAATTTGAATAAATTTAAAAAAACAGCTGTTTCATCTGCCAAAGAGTGAACAATAAGCTTATACCAGTGTTATGTTGTTTTTATTTATTAATTTTTTGTAACACTTTACAATAGGTTTTCATTAGTTAACTACATTAGTTAAAGAACTGACCATAAATAATAATTCTACAGCATTTATTAATATTAGCCAATGTTAATTTCAGCATTTGCTAATTCATTATTAAAATCAAACGTTAGCATTAGTTAATGCATTGTGAACTAACATGAACAATTAGATTTTCAGGAACATTAACAAAGATTAATAAAAACCTTCTTATATAATGCTCATTGTATCTTATCTAATGCATCTATAATGTTAACAAATGGGTCCATATTGTAAAGTGTTCTTATTTCATTTCATTTGCCCCAGAGAGATCCTTATTGCTAAGCTCTGCACCTAACAATAACAATAAAAGTGAAAGTGTATGTTTGTTTCTTTCTCTCATGGACTGTGTTTGTCTGGACAGTATGTTAGTGGAGGATGTTTAGAGGAGCTGTTGGCCAGGAAAGATGTGCCTCTATGTTGGAGGGAGAAAGTAGACCTGGCGTCAGACATCACCAGAGGAATGATTTACCTCCACTACAAGAACATCTACCACAGAGATCTGAACTCTAAGGTACAGCAGGACTCTCAGTCCCACTCGTCTTTTGTGACCAACTGAGAAACGCTTTAGAAGTGCAGTGTGAAATGGTTTATATACAGTTCCTCTGAGCAATCATCAGATATTAGACAATGGTTGCCTAGTCTTATGTAGAACTCTCCCCTGAGAAATACAGACATAGATGCTTGCGTGAGTGTGTCATTGGTTGCCAGGATTCACACAAGTGCTCATCACACCTGGGGTGAGGAGCGAGGCAACAAGGCCAGTCCATTGTGATGGTAATAAACTCTCCCACTCTGTCTTTCTCAGTCTGTCACTTATTAAATA
The DNA here is from genome assembly GCF_003368295.1 of Carassius auratus. Classification (NCBI taxonomy): domain Eukaryota; kingdom Metazoa; phylum Chordata; class Actinopteri; order Cypriniformes; family Cyprinidae; genus Carassius; species Carassius auratus. The sequence goes on along the minus strand of NC_039247.1, from coordinate 9,228,690 downwards.
CATACACACTCTCTCCCCAACCCTTCCTATCTCATTTGAAAATGTGAAATGCACAAACAATGTATAGGCCCGTAGATCCTATACCCCTTTTAATTTTTAGTCTCTGTGCCACTGCCTGTTTGTCAGCCATACAGATATGAACAATGAGCAAACAAAAATGCCAGCCACACGATTTACACAACCATGACGTCGAGCACATCAGTTAATGGGACCATAGATTGGTTTCCACTGTGCTGCAAGTTAGCATTTAACAAAGAAGTTGGTATGAATGTGGGAAGTTGTGTCAGAAAATAGAAGCTATCAAAGTTTATTGTTTTAAGTACTAATATTTGGAACATTAATTTAGAGGCAGTTAAAGGGTTCATATACTGAAGAGTCACAGAACTACACGATATAACATCTCCTACAGTATGATTAAAGCATTTAATGTAATGTTTAATGTTTATCTCTGTATGTCTAAAATCTGTAAAAAATATAAATATTTTTTTATATAATTATATATATATATACACACACATAATTTCACAACTTCATTATGGTTTGTCAGCAGTTATTTTAATAATTGAATTAAGAAAAAATAACATTTCAATAAAAGTATAAATTGTTCTATTATCTGTTTGAATAGTCATTTTGGTATATTAGGTTAAACTTAATGAAATTGAGACTTGGCATGTAGCTGGAGTTAAAAAAAAATTATTTTTCTTTATTTGAGGTCATTTTCATATTATATTTATATATATAAATAATTGCTAGAAATACATTATTCAAATTATTATAATTTTATTAATAGAATTCCCCAATGACTTTATTTTCTCCCATCATATGGAATCAAACAACCTCAATGTTTTTTTTTTTTTTTACCCACCCATTAGCTGCACAGCCAGAGGGTGTTGCAACACTTGGCATATGCATGAGGTACTGTTCTAAATTTGGAGTCTTCTAGGCTCAGGGCTGTGCTTGGAGTTTTCTTAGTCCTATAATCATAGGTCAGCTTTTTGGATGGAGGCTTAGCTGAGTTTTTTAATTCAATCCAGATTGAACTCTATTTACTGTTGTATCCATCAGCACTTTTTGCTCCAAGAGTCCCACTGGTCTTATGTAACATCTCTGTTGTACCTGGATTCCCCATACTCCGGTCAGCCTCGATGACTCCTCATCTGACTTTCTGCTAAAATAACAGACCATTTGTATTACACCCTCAATAATTTTTCTTTAAACTGAATTGTAATACTAAACTGCATGTTCCTAGCGTGACATGTCATCACTAGGGACCATTCAACCTGAAAGCGATGTATAACATTGCATACTGGTACCCCTGGGTTGACAGAGATGGAGGAGAGGAACTGTAGGCGGTTCAGACCCTTTTGGCGAGGTACAGGGTCAGCTGAATAATTCATTAAACAGAGATGGTGCTTTCATTTGAGCCTGGGAGTTCTGCTTCAGCCACCAGGCACATTACTCTCAGAAGGCTACAGATAATGAACCACAAAAAAGGCAGTCAAATATCTTATTTTTGCTTGTATGTAACATTTGTCTTTATCTGCATTGCATTTAGATGCCATTAAGCTTATTTTCCAGTTTACCTTCACACAAAAACTCCACGAACAAGCCAGTGAGCACAGCTTCAAACTTTAGTGGTTTGCTTATTTAGAAACTTCAATGTAATTGTCTTCCGTATGGAGATGTTATTTGGTACTAGACAATGAATTCAAATTTCGAAAAGGCTTTGTAAGAGTTTTTGTGGGCGATTGTATTAACTTTGTTAGTATATGCCTCCCCCTTTTGGTAGAAACGAAAAACACATTCACGAGATGCTTGTGTGAAAATGTTACATTTAATGTTGTTTTAATGTCTATATCTGATATATTTGAATAAATTATGACCTCGTTATTTAAAAAGTTGACAAGACTGGAGTAATGGCTGTAATAATATTTCACAAGATTACTGTTTTTACTCTTTTTGACCAAATTATACTGAGACTTAACTAATAGTAATAGTGCACAGAAACTAAAATACTTATTTTGCATCTAAACCTGTTTGTGTCTCCTAAAGAACTGTCTAATAAGGGTGACAGCGAGAGGCAGAGAAGCTCTGGTCACTGATTTTGGTTTGGCTCGAGAGGTGGTTGAACTTCCTGCAAAGGACCGAAAGCTTTCACTTGTGGGCTCTGCTTTCTGGATGGCCCCTGAGATGCTGCGCGGGGAGCCATACGACCGCAAGGTAACGACTCTACGCCATTGTGCTCTTATGAACGCGATGTTCTAAAGCATTTTCTAGTTCTCACCTACTGATTTTGCTTTATGTAACGCTAGGTGGATGTGTTCTCTTTTGGAATTGTTTTGTGTGAAATTCTGGCTAGGGTCCCAGCAGACCCAGAAATCCTTCCAAGAACACAGGTGAATATAAATAGAATTATTGACGCTTTTGAAAATATAACATGCGGTATCAGAATCAAATGATTATATACTGTCCCTGTATGCGTTTATGGTTGTGGGTGTTGCAGGACTATGGTCTGGACGTGTCAGCATTCAGGAAAATGGTCAGTGGGTGTCCTCAGCGTCTTTTGGAGCTGGCAGCCAGCTGCTGTCTGGTAAGTGACCTTGTTACCTTTTGGGATATGAAATGGACACACATTTCCTCTTTCAGTTCTGCCTAAAAATGAACAAACCCTTTGGAAAGGGAAGTAACATGTTACCATTGACTTTTGTTGTTTCTTGTGCAGATAGAGGCTTTCCGAAGACCCTCTTTCACAGAGTTACAAGACGAGCTGGGTGAAATCGCTGAGACTTTGGCGTGTCTTCACAATGATCTCACCACAGGCTGATCTGCGGCACACCCTCTGGTATCCCATCAGCCCTGCAAGTGGGGCAGTGTCTGGGAAACAACCACATAATATTTTTGTAGATTTCAGTATATCGATACTTGATTAAATTTAATTGTACAAGAGAAAGCCATTTATTTTGGTACCAACTGCCCAAATAAAAAAGTGAATTTGTATTGCTGACTTAGAAAAGTGACATATTTGTAAACTGAAGAGTACTTTGAGTACTTCTTCATTTGAAAACAACTGATGCATAAACAAATACTCACTTGTGGTTTGGTCTCCACTCTGAGCTGAAGACTCGGCAGCTACTAGTGTTTGTGAAACCTTATCATTTTTCTCTTTAACATCAAAACAAAAAAAAGATTTCATGTTTTAACACTTTTAGTTTACTTGTTTGCCATGTGTTGTGAATTTCGATACTCACACATGTCTCAGAAGTGTGAGCTGGCACCGGTCCGACTCCAGTAAAGTGACAACTAACTATTTCTCTGGACACATTATGGTATTAATGGCTGAATAAGAAATTTGAGATTAAATATTTCCAAGACCATCCAGCTGTAGTATTATTTACAAATTTGGTGACGAACACTCAGTAATCTTTAAATATTTCTAACCAATTTCAAATTCATAACTTGGCACTGTTGATATCTATGTGTTCATATTTTTTTCTTGGTAATTGTGTTTTTAATAAGTACTGCTTAGCTGTTATTTAAATTTTTAATCATCGTATTTTCGAAGCCTGTGAATTGCCTTCTGACTGCATTCAAGTTAACTTTAACAAAATCTCTATTCTGTGCCTCAAAGCAGAAGCTCGAGAATCTTGTGGTGAGAAGTGTCACGCTAAACTCATGTTTCTGAAAAAGGCCGGATGTCTGTAAACCTTTCTGTGGTTTGTAGTGTTTTTGTAATACTGTACATGATATAAAAAGCAGGAAGGAAGCAAATGTGAGTGTTGTGTATTATTTTTTTCAAATAAAGCCATTGAAAATCTACTAGTCTTGTCTTATAAATATAGTTCTTTGCACAGGAAGTGTACTATTAGCATCGGGATTTTATAAAAACAAAAAAACTACTGAAAAATGACTGTAAAAACCTTTTAAAAAAAGTTGGACTGTCCTTTTCTCTGCTTGATAGAAGTTGATGAAGTAAGGTAAGAAACATTTGGGTCACTATCATACAGTATATTTTACAATGCGCTTTACTTTCATGTCTGGTTACTTGGCAACTTTGTAGACTCTTAAGATACCCAATGCTAATCGGGGTTCTTTGTGGCGTCTGCTATCAAACCACTCAATGCAAATGAATTAAACTAATCATGAATGACAAAGAGTGCATCATGGGATTAATCTCTTTGTGTGATCCTGGGCTACTGAATTAATGACTCGGGTGACACGCCTAAAACTTTTATCTACATCAGATTAAACGAACCTGAGAGTTTGAACAGACTCTATAATGGAAACGTCTTTAGTCATTTTCAGAGCTCAGCAGTCACTTAGAAATCACTCTTGATGAATGTTGTATCATTGTCTGTTTTCTAGAAGGCATCGACTTTATAAACCCCTCATTTTGTCCTTTACCTGTAAACAACGTGGCAAAATGTGACTGGTGCTTTTGGAGTTTATACAACGGCCTGTTTGTTTCCAGCTGTACCAAAACACAGAATAGATGTGAATGAATAATTAAACACTGGGTTTTCTTCTGTTGGACTTTAAAGTCTGTTTGCGTTACCGATCACCTGTTGAACAGTGATTGCTTTATTAGCTTCATGTTTTATAAGTTTTATAGTAGTGAGGGAGCAGAACTCCACCATTTAATGTTATTATTCCTATGGCGATGGTCATAGATGACTGGAATACTAAAATTAACATTACAAGATCAGATTTGGATAAAGTTAATTTCTCTGCCAAGCTCATGTTTGTCTCCGTTTCTGTTGGCTGAATCTAATATGTGACCATTACACACAGAAGCATCCTGAACAAAGACATCATCATCCAGAAAACACTGAGTGCAGATAAAGAGGAGCATACTGTTCCTTCTCCACACAGAACACAATCCCATAACGCACTGCAGAAAGCTCTGTGAAAAATGAAAAGATAAAAATAATCACCAACACAGATGGTGTTGACACCTTTGCAGAGTGTTCCAAATCAGACGCTCATGAGGCTCAAAAGAGGAAGTAGAGAAACGAATAAATTTCATAAGTTTGTTGAAAAATGCAGAGACATTTAGGCTAGAAATGAGGTTCTGAAACCCTTTTGCGGAAACAGCAGTGACGCAATCTGCCCGTTAGATGGCAGTGTCTAATATGATTCACACTTACCTGCACTGAATTCACTATTTTATTGCAGTGACACGTTTGGGTAAAAGAAGCAAAACGTCAACCTTTATATAAAAAAATATATATATGAAAAATTGTTATATATATATATATATATATATATATATATAATTTTTTTTTTTAATTATTATTATTATTATTTTTTTTTTTAACAAAATGATTAACCTTTATTTGCTTGTATGTGGAAAGAAGTTTGAGGTCAGTAAGATTTTTCAGAAAGCTTTCAGTTTTTCTTTTTCAGTAAAAAGTTTACCGTTTTATATAATTAATTTATATCATAAATTATGTTCTTTTGAGGTTTCTATTAATCAAACAATCCTGAAAATAATAATTAATAATAATAATAATAATAATAATAATCACGCTTTCTGCTAAAATATTAAGCAGAACAACTGTTTTCATCGTTGATAATAGCGAAAAGTGTTTCTTAACATAGTAAAATTATTTCTGAAGGATCATCCAACACTGAAGACTCAAGTACTGGCAAATTCTGCTTTGTCATCACAGCATAAAATTACATTTTAAAATATATTCAAATAGCTAACAGGTATTTGAAATTATAATGATATTTCACAAGTTTACTGTTTCTTCTCTATTTTTAATCAAATAAATACGGTCTTGGTGAACATAAGAGGCATATTTCAATAAATAAATACAATTTATCTTATGGATCCCAAACTTTGACGCATAGATTAAAGTACTAGTGCTCCATTTACACTTAATTATTTGTACTGTACTAGTTTCTTCCTGCTCTGATTACTGGGTCACCTTTACCAGAGAAACAAAACTGTTAGCCCAGATCTTGTACCATTTCAACTACGGTTTTATTAACAATAATAGTTTGCAGATTTTAATTCATTTAGAATTCTCATCCTCCTTATGACACTTTATAATTATTTATTTTCTTTTATTGATAACTGATAATATCTTTAATATTATTCCGTAACAATTAACAGAATTACCATTATATATTATACTACATGCAAGGTGGCGGCTTAAATGAACTTCACCATTTATTTTAGCAGACAACATGTGCAAGTACAGATCTTCCATATGGGACACACTCATACATTCCCCGAAATGTTGTAAGGCCTTGAGGAACAGAAGGTAATAATCAAGCATTTTATGAGACATCTTCCCCTCAGCACCGTCAAGTCTGGCTGCTCATCATCTGTGGGTTTAATGTTGTGTGTCCACCTGGAGTGATAGCAGGCTGATGTTCGTTCAGCCCTGCTGCATCTGACCTTCATACAACCCTCCCATCTGAACAAACACATCTACAAGACACTGGATCCTCTGTGGGATTCATGCACTTTCCACAGCCTATAATGATTTATGGAAACCATTCAAATATCAGAGCTGCTGCCATAAGGTGCATTACGCAACAACACAAGCTAACACAAACATATGGAATAAAAATCCTTTTAAGGCACCACAGAGAATAGTTTGTGGGTTATGAGTAATACACACTTTAATAACGTTAAAGGGTTTATTGTGCTCGGAAGTGGTTTCATGAGCCTTAGTATTACTGCTTTGGCAAGGTGCGGCTATATATTCTCAGTGGAATAAAATGAATTTATATGGCTAATGGAGTGAGAAATTTAGGACAGGTAAGTGACCAAAGGACAGGTCACATAAAAGAAAAAACTTTGAAGGAGTTCACCACACATCACTGATATACTAGCATCATATACAAGAAACCATGGTGTACTTTTGGAAAATATGACTTCACATATGAACTTTCACATAAAAAAAAAGTAATGTAATCCATTAGGCTAATAGGAATGTAAAAGAAATGACTTATGGAACCATTTTATCATTATGAGACAAGTTTACAGACGCTATAAAGAGTAGTTAAGTGATATCATCGATCAGCATGAGTGTTCATTACATATTATAATGAATATTTTTACGAAAAACCTGTACCTGACAAATCTGCTCTAGTGTGATGGGCTCGCTTTATGCATTGTTCAAGTGTTATAAAAAATTTGATATTTTACCTGAAAACCAATTCGTGTTTAAATCGTAAAAGGTACAAATTGACTAGATTTTTTTTTTTTTACATATACATTTTTTTTACATATTTAGACATGTATTCTACATCTATTATGATATACATATTCAAGATAAGCAATTCATTTAAAATAACTACAAAACAAACCCTGGTTGGTGCATGTTGGTCAAATCAGAAATCTCTTTCTGTCCTAGAGGACAAATATTGGCCAGAGTAAGCAGAATATGGATGAGATCTCATTCTTTAGTCAGAAGCTTGGCGAGCGAGACTAGCATCAGGATAACCCAATTTTCATTTCCATTAGGAATACGTTTCGCTTTCCTGTGGTCTTCTGTTCTGAAAACATCATCCTTAACAAATTGTGCAATTTGTATTCTCAAACCCCTGGCAAAAGATTAATTGTACACTTAAAATTGACCTCTAATTTGGTGACCACATAAAGTGGAGGTCTCATTGCATTGCTGGACCTCCATGAATGGTAATTTGTTTTCCAGGAAGAGTTGGCACTTTATGTGGGTGTGAATGGGGCTGTGCATTATTGTTGTTCTCTGTAATTGAAGTGCTGAAATGACAGACGATTTACAGATTTGCCAATGGCAGGATGAAAGCCGACCAGTCACAGCGAAGTATGCTAGTCTCAATGACAGGGTCATTTGTTAGCCGGTGACTACTGGACTCTTGAACAACGTGGGTTAATGCTTCAGACGGATTTAAAAGGAAACCATTGTCAGATCTTAAAAAAAAAATAACCTACAATATAACCATAGTCTAGACTAAACTCCGATTTAATAAAATGCTTAAACACTAATTATGCAATGCAACCTCGCCCCAGAAAGCCTTTTAAGAAATTGCGGGCTGTTATTTGTAGTCCTGTGATCAATACTAATCTAACAGTGTGAGGAGAAAGAGAGAGCAAGAATCTGGGTTGACAGGGAAATGGACAGAGATGCAGGACCATGCAGGAATGAAGTGCTGGTGTTTATGCAAGGAAAACCTGCCAGGTCAAGACGAAGCAAGGCTGGAGGAAGGACATAGAAATAGATCAACTTGGAATCAAGACTCTTTAACTGAATGCTCTTGTTTATAGGGGGAGGATGCAGTAGGCCAAGGCTGGTGCTAAAATAAGCAGTGCCCTCCAGAGAGAGTGTGCTAAAGAGAGGGACAGTAATCTGTCTTAACACTGAGAGTCTAAGCCTCACAAAGGAGAACACTTGAGGGGGCACTGATAAGCATTACATTGTTGCAGTCATGCTTATGACACCAAAATCTATTTGAAGGGGTCATATGATGCAATTAAAAAAAATTCTTTTTCTTTGGAGTGTTACAAGCTCTTGGTGAATAAAGAAGTTCTGTAAAGTTGCAAAGACTAAAGTCTCAAATCCAAAAAGATATTCTTTATGAAATTAAGTGTCAACCAAATCCTCTTAAACTGGCTCATTCTAGCACACCCCCACGTGTCTACGTCATGATGTGGGAAGATTTGCATAACTGCTGCCAAATGTTCACGAAAAGAAAGAAGGCATGACTTTTAATCTCACTGTTGCCGTGGTATGTTGTGGCAGTGGAGATGCGGTGTGTTTTGTTGTGAAAGTGAAGCTACGTACATTGTTTGGCCTTCCAAATGTGGGCACAACTAAAAATCAGTGGTGACGCTGTATTTTTAACACTGTTCCAAAACAGTTCAACCCAATTATTTAGATGTATGCAGCACAAGTTTCATCATTCTATCTTTCCTTCTTAATATACTCTACACGTGAGGTCTGTAAGATTTTTTTTATGTTTTGATATAAAAGTCTCTGATGCTCACCGAGGTTGAGTTTATTTTGCATTTTGAATATTGAATTTTTAACATTTTAAAATAACTTTTTATACTTTAATGTATTTATTATAGGAGTGCACAATAAATATCGTCCGATAATTAATGCGCATCTCGCCAGCAAAGCCGGTTATCTAATCAGCGCATTCATTATCGGCCGATATTTATCGTGCACCCCTAATTTATCAATGTCTTTAGTGTCAAATAATCCTTCAGAATTCATTCTGTTATGATACATTTTTAGAACAATTCTTAGATTAATAGAAAGTTTAACAGCATTTATTTGAAATAGAATTACGCGTTCAGCTCATTTCAGAAACGATACTTCCATTCATTGCCGTTGTTCCGTATTTTTAACAGATGATAGAAAATATGAACATCTATTATTACTCATACTTACAGGTTGTGATTCAGTGGAGCTAGCTGGTCAGAATAAATGAAATTAATCTCCATCTTGAATAATCTCTTTTTAATGCATTGAGTAAGACAGTATAAGTTCGTCACTAAGTAGGTCAACTCTGATGGCTATAAAAGGAAATGATGGTGCTATTTTTGAATAACATCATTAATTTTTCATTTAATTTATTTTTATGGTCGCATAGGTTGTTGTGGTTTGCACTCAGGTCTACACACTACTCTTAATACTTTTTACTTTCTGTATTCATTGTATTTCTTACTGTGACTATTGTATTTGTTGTACTGATTTTTGTATTTGTTACAGCTGCCTTTGTTTTTATTATCTTTTAGTACTCTTACTCAGGACTCTCATATATTTGTTTACAGCCACTAATTCATTTATTTTTTATATTTATTGCACTGCTAAAAAATAGCATGTCACTTTGATATATCTATCTATCTATCTATCTATCTATCTATCTATCTATCTATCTATCTATCTATCTATCTATCTATATATATATATATATATATATATATATATGACTATATTATAGATCAGTGAGCAATACCCTCCCCCTTTCTGTGCTTAATATGGTCATGTTTCCTATATTTGTCTATAGTCCTGTTAAAATAACTTTAAGTCTGAGCCGATCACAAACATTTTAATGCCCAGTTCCCCAGTGTAACTGCAAATGACAAATAAATGCCTCATGACTCTTGACTTATGTACCTTCCCACAATTAAGTATATACACTTATTTTTGATATTGTGGTTTATTGTGATTGCAGAAAGTGGAGAGTCCATTCTACATTGAGGACTGTATCTATAAAGTGACAAAGTGATTTTGGTATTTCGAGGCGAGTAGAAAGTGAGCAAGGTGCATGGGAGGATGGATAATGAAAATAGAAGGCAGTGGTGTAAATGACAAAAGCGGTGACGAAGAAACTCAACCTCAGGGCAGAAGATTATGATCAGGAGAAGGGGGAGATGATGGAGTGAGGGATGGCCAAGGGAGTGAATGTGAGAAGATGAAAACAATGCAAAGATGATAAATTAAAAACTAGATTGAGGTAATATGAGCTATACATTCAGCTCATATGTACACAGATTGATGGGTAATGAGGTGGAGAGGGAAAGGGAGGTGCTATTAATAGCGGCTGTATTTGCTGGAATGAAAGAGTGTGTTTATAGATAAATGAGCTGTAGAGAAGAACAGATATGAGAGCCTTTCATCATCCAGGAGTCTGAAATATAGGCCAAGAGAAAACAAAGATGGGGAAATGTTATGGATGGGAGTTTCTGCCTCATAAATAAATTAATTTAATTAATATCAGTTTTAAAATCATTCTGATTTAATTTTTCCGACAGGGAATTCCACTCTTATGACAGTGACACTCAAAACCTATGAAATATTGATCAAACGATCCGAAACTCAGTTTGTTTAATCAAAAAGTCCAATCAACAATATTAATGCCTCTTAAGGAAGTAAACAAACATTTTTGATATATATATATATATATATATATATATACACATATATACTTCTGGTATATTAAAAATTAAGATTTCATACATTCAATTCTTTGATGAGCTCTCCTGCATGTTCCCCAAGGAATGATATTATATTACAGATGTGAGGACACGCTGAGTCTACTCTCCTCATGCCTTCACCCCTTGAGGACTCAAATTAGGTTCTTTGAGAATCAGAGTTTACATATAGACTTTAAAAAACAAATATTAGGTCATCTATTACACTACAACCCATTTAATGAAAATACAAGCCTGGAATACTTTGAGCCTGAAATTAGTTTAAGCTTCATCTATGCTACTATTAAAAAAAAAAAAAAAAAAAAAAAAAAAAAAAAATTCTGATGCACTAATGAACATTTATTAGTACCCCAATATCTTTAATTGACTAAGATGGATCAATTTCTTATTGCCTAGGAGTTTTATGAACATCACAGAGGTCTAATGCAAAGATTACAGAAAAACCTATGAGAAATTAGAAAGGGAAGTATGAGTAAGGGTAAAAGAGAGAGAAAGATTAGACCTACTCTTTGAGAAAGAGCACACCGTCTGGGTGAATATTGGACTCATACAGACAGGAACAGGGCATGTTGAGATCTCCAGGCCTCTCTCATCTTGACATTCGGAGGAACACTTGCAAAGAAATCACAACTGAAACCAAGTCGGCTTTCAAAAACAAAGGCAATGTATATAGCCTATAGAAAAGTGGTTTGTCTCACTCTTACCTTTAAGGACTATTAATAATTTCATGAATAAAGGATGCCAGGTTTTCTTTTTTTAAATCTGCATACTACTGTACATCACTGCTCAAAATTGCCATTGTAAGATATTTAAAACAAGTCTTATGCTGACCAAGGCTGCATTTGTTAAAAATAGTATATATGTATGTATATGTGTGTGTTAAAAACAGTAATTCCCAATATTACTGTTTTTACTTTTACAATTTTGAATAAATGTGGTCTGTCTATGTTCAAAATGTTTATTTATTCATGTAATGATAGCTGAATTTTCAGTGTCACGTGATCCTTCAGTAATCAGTGTAGAAACAGTTATGAGACCGTATGGGATGTATTGTACTGTCCAGAAAAGATTTTTCTCAGAATTGTTTTACAGATATTCTTCCTTATAAATACACAGATGAAAACTGAAGCGTCTAAATCTACACACACCTTTAAGATTTGAATCTTTGTTGCATTAGTGTAAGAAAATCAGTAAGGCGAATCAATACATTGTCTAAATGTTTGAGTCAATACATTGTCTAAAAAACATTTTTATGTCTGAATAACCAAATTTAACCAAACTTTGATAGTAACGTTATCTTGGAACATGTCCATATTTAAATAATAGTTATTCAGCCTTCAACTGACAGCTGCCTGACACTCTTTGAAATTATTGGAGTTTCAGTAAACTTTTATCTTTGGACAGTCAGCTCCTCACATAACAGACACTCTCAGCACTCAAAACTATAATAATTCACTCTCAGCATTTGCCATTGCTCTGTCAGGGTCGCTCACACTCACTCACGGCCTGAGAGATATGGCTCTCCTGCTGAGACAAGTGCAGGAGTGTGAAGCGATGACAATAAACCTGAACGCTGTGCTACACAACATCAGGACATGACGTTCCTTCCTGCTGGTCAAGCCTATTGTTTCAGTGTTCTCTGTCAGGCAGATACACGTTTTAGTACGAGGCTACAACAACTGGGTTGAAAACATGCGCTGAGGGAACACAAAATAGTACAACCAGTGTTATTTAGGTCAAATACCACTTATGTAACATTCTATTCAGTGGTTGAATCCCTTTATGTTTCATAGTTGCCAACAACACGTACTTCCACATATAGTAAGCAGAAAGCCTTCCAAACATTTTTGGTTAAAAAGCATGTTAATTAATAATCCTGATTTAGTAATGCATAAAATTTTGACAAAGTGCTGTTTACTTATAAAAGTTTCGTTCTGGAGTTTGTAGACCTACATTAGAAATGCTCAACACTCAGAGAAACACATGACGTGTGGAGGACGCTCTGATGTGGAGACGCCATCCACAGATAAATGAGAAGACAGCCTCTTGAAATTGAGAGCCATTACTGCAGTCTGATTAGCTAAATTAGGCCAATCAACAGCATGATAGCATCTGCGGATGACGAAAATGAAGTGCGTCATAGATAAAACGAACAAACCTTAGGAGGGCGAGTCAAACTGAAGTCTGATTTGATATTTTTTCTGATTAACTAGTATAATAACTCAACCACTTGCTGTGCAATCCATATTAGTAAACAACAACAAAACAATAGTGTGTAGACATCTCAAATGATACAAACGGTGTTTGGGATTAAACACTGAAGTTGAAGCTGTGATTATTTTAGAATATCATGCATAAAATGTCACTACAACCTGACAAATAACATTGACACAGATGTCTTGAGAAATAACACTCTGTCTCAGTGACAGCCTGAAGCTCTTGAGTCTGTAAACAGCATAAAAGAATCTGACAGCAGCCTGCATGTGACTGTCAGTCAAAAAAGATGGTAGAAGTCTGGGGCAGCCTCTGGGGAAACAATCTGGAAACCTCACTATTTTTGACATTTCGTTTGGTGCCATAGAAGCCAAACCGTTTACACTGCTTTCAATGAACATTTTAAGTTGTGCACTTTCAAAGGAAGACTGCGGTGCAAATATCATTCCATATAATAGAACTGAAAGTGCACTTGTACCCCAGATAAACTAGAATAATAATTGTTAAACTGGCATAAGTAGTACCTATAATACTGCTTCTGTCAAGATGATTTATGACTTTGACCTTTGACCTTTTGACAGGTTGAACTTCCGGTAACCTTATGATGGATGGGCGGGACAAATGAGTTCAAGGGTTAACCTATGACCTTTCCACGCATCGATCATGTGCTTTTGACAGAAAGTTTTACCCTATTGACCTAATTAGTTTTAAATCATGGTTTTGACGGCTAGTTTAAACGGAAGATGAAAGACTCCTCACGCATCGATCATGCGGTTTTGACAGAAAGTTTTACCCTATTGACCTAGTTAGTTCTAAATTATAAAGGTATATGAAAGACTCCCCACACATCGATCATGTGGTTTTGACAGAAAGTTTTACCCTATTGACCGTTAGTTTGTTTGAAGTTTGTGCCAGATAGCTTGTTTGAAGTTTGTGTCAGTTAGTTTGTTTGAAGTTTATCACAGTTATACGGTTATGTGTGTGTGTGTGTGTGTGTGGATATACGGCTTCTCTCCCTCCCATTACGTTTATGAGCAGTGTATAAATGGGGTCAGTGTGTTCTACATTTATATATATATATATATAAAACATCCTATAATTTATATATATAAAACAATTAAAGGTTGAAAAACATTTCAGTTATATAATTTATATAATCTAAAACACATTTTAATTATTTCACATTTATATATATAAAACATTATATAATTTATATAATCTAAAACACATTTTAGTTATTTCACATTTATATATAAAACATTTTACAATTTATATAATCTAAAACACATTTTAGTTATTTCACATTTATATATAAAACATTCTATAATTTATATAATGTAAAGCGATTTAACCAAGGTTGAAAAAACATTCTGTTCTTTTAAAAAAGGTTATAAATTAAACTGTATAAAAAATATACTGAAACCGACTGTTTCAGATAAACAAGATCCAATGTTTTTTTTTTTTTGAGAGCAGAAAGAAGGTATTTTCACACACCTTTGATCCAGCGTCTGTGTTTGCACGCCACAGTGCACACTCGTCGGAATTTACTGCAAAATCATAATATCTTCAAAGCCATTTTTTAATTAAAAACCAAACATATCTCACGCGGGAGTACCATGTTTTTGACAGTTTTCTGACGGTTCACCTATGAATTACGGTTGGTGCGCGGCTAGCATCTCTTGTACCCCTCTCTCTCTCCCTCTCTCTCCCTCTAATGCCTGTGTACACACATTCGTCTCCAAGTCTTATTTTCTTCTTTTAATGAATATAAACACATTATACATTCACAAACAATATAAAACAAAACATTTACATTAGTTTTGTTCATCACTAAAAATATACATTTTACCAGGATCGGGGAAAAAATATATAATTGAACAGAATGAAGAATATGGTCTATTGAGGAACCCGGACGTGTCATTGACACAATTCAGTTAAATTCATTTCACATTATTTGTTGCAAGACATTTTCTATATTATATTTAAAACCTTTTATATCCATCTTTATATCATATCTTTTTCAAAAAGCTGTTTAATTATTTATTTTAACCGTACACCTACAGTACCACCATACAATAAAATGCTGCATGCACGTACACTTTTAAGCGATCTGAATTATGACTAGCCTATAAATTTCATCATAAGCCACACGTACCTTGTTATATCACTATAATATCCACGGCTATATCACTATAATATCCACTATAATATCCAAATTTGTATTCTGATAAACCATATAAACAAGCGGACATACGTGTGGACATATCAAGTTAAAAAGAGACTTATCTCTATTTTAAACAATATTAAATTATATATGACGGCATGTTACTAAACCGGAACATACATTTTAAACAAGTATTCATCGTTTTTATAAAACACATCGCAGTAACAGACATGTTACTAAACCAAAACAAATAATTTTATCATACATTTTTTTTAATCATGTATTCAATCAATACTTATACAACATATACAAACACATTTTAAACATATTTTAAACAAAAACTAATCATAAACGCAGCCTTCTCAAAATTACAGACATGTACAATCATGCTGATCACATATTATGGGATATTCAGACTTTTAGCCACTAATACGTTTTAGGA
Source organism: Carassius auratus (assembly GCF_003368295.1). Classification (NCBI taxonomy): domain Eukaryota; kingdom Metazoa; phylum Chordata; class Actinopteri; order Cypriniformes; family Cyprinidae; genus Carassius; species Carassius auratus. The sequence goes on along the minus strand of NC_039247.1, from coordinate 9,212,931 downwards.
TAATGAAAAACACCAACGTCTGAGGGGTGTCAAAATATCTCCAGCCCCCAAAACCCACTCAGACTCCAGGGTTTAAAGAATATGAAAATAAATAATTATATAATGACATCGGGCTACTAAAGCAATTCATTAAACAAAAAAAGGTATTCAACATTTAAGTTAATCAAACTTATAAAACACACCATACTCTTCTTTTTTTAAAAAGATAACTTATTTTAAATGTGATAGCATAGTATATATACAATAAACATTTCTGATGATACATATAAAAAATTATGCCTTACAGTTTTAGACCGGTGAGAGATGTCCAAACATGAATGAAATATCCCCAAAATAAAATAATACGACTTAAAAAATAAAATAAAAATGATTAAATCATAAACAGAATCTCACAGGTCCCCGTAGTGAAATGTATGTGAGACCTGAGGGGCTGCTTCACACACACCCCGCGCAGGCGAGGGTGGAGTTCCAGACCGCATGATCTAAGTCAATGGTGTACATTATTTCAAAGCTAACATTAATGTAATGTTTTTTAATAATCAGTACCCCCAGTACATCTGATGTCCGTTGATTCTTAATTCAACAAAATGATGATATATATTATCTAAAATATTTTAAATTTTTTATATAATATTATATAATAAAAATTATTTATATCATATTATATCATTTCGTATATATGATTATATTATATTAGATGCGTCATGCATTAATCACTTTAGATTCTTTAAAGTTCTTATTTTTAGCACCATCTTCAAAGTTTTCATACCATCTCTCTCTCTCTCTCTCTCTCTCTCCCTCACACCCACACACACACACACACACACACTCCCCCCCCCCCTCTCTCACACACATACTCTCTCTCTCTCTCTCTCTCTCTCTCTCTCTCTCTATCTCTCTCTCTCTCTCACACACACACACACACACAATGAAACATGAAGCCAAAGTCTTTCTGTATGTTTTTTAAAAATAAAACTTAAAATATTGATTTTGCTTTAAATCTATACTGAGGAGCTCGTTTGTTTGTCACAGTATAGACTGTGAAGTTTAGATGAAGTTGTTTTATCTTTTAGAAGAAAGACCCTCGATGGTATTCAACCATTAAAGATGGTTCAGGAAAGACCCACACGTCCTAGAGATGTAATTTATGTGCGTTGCTACGGTCGTAAACCTTTCACATATCCACGGTACTTTCAGACACAGAGCAGGAAAGACATTTGCAGGCCCTCTGCTTAGCCGTCCCAAAATACCTCCATTTAAAAGCAAAAATATTAAAATGACCGCCTGTACATCTAACAGGCTGTAGTTCTATTTTTTATATATTTTGTATTAAAAGTACTATCCATATTATATTCCTTATTTAAAACAATATATTTAACCGACAGTATCCCCCCTAACGTATGTTTTCCTTTAGTTGTTTGCCCTTCAGCCTTATTACGTAGTGCTTTTCATTTAGCCTGCTGTAAGATCCCTTTACAATAGTGTAATGAAAGTTAACTTTTCTTAAAAGTTTATAGTTGTATTTTACTATATCCCCATCCTTCTATCCTGTAGATTGTATGCGTACTGTAAAATAACAAATAAACATCTTGCTTATAGTCAGTCAAATAATTACACCTACAATTTGAAACGTGTTTAAACACGTTGTGTGTCACTAAAGCAAGGCACACCGTCTATCGTCTTATTTTTTTTTAATAACGCGTTGACCGGCATCGTCTCTTCATATAATTTATGCACCCGAGTGCTTTTCTCTCCAGAGAGGAAAACCCTTTCTCTTTGGATATGTTTGGCAGAAACATAATTTCTACATCAGAAATTTTTTTAAATGTACGACTGAACTTTTCTCATTCGACAGAAATACTATTTTCAAATTATTTACCCGGCCTATAACACTCGGTGTAAATGTTCTTACCTAGAACAGAAAGCATACGCTTTGACTATTTTGTAGGCATCGTGTAATGTTAAATGGTTTACTAAAAAACAGTAATCACCAGCAGCTGTGATTTTTCAAAAAGAAAGAAATGTACGAGCTAAGGATGTTTCAACTATTATCATCATTTCCCTTTGACCCGGATAAAGCGGTAATTAATTTTCTATGCGAGTGAAACAATATACAGTTCTCATACTATTTGTGTAAATAGCTGTGCTAAAACATTTATGACTATTTTTTGCGCAGGCCAGCAGATCGTGTCAAGGGTGTTTCACATCTAAGAATCCCAATGTTTTGTAAATGACATTTTTCTTACACTTCGAGATTTAGCCGTATCAAGATTTTGGACGGACGTTCGCAATTTGTTTGTCGGACCGTACGTTTTTATGCGATCTTTGTGCGGCGTCATCGTAATAAAAAATGAAGTCTAGCTGTTTTACCCTTAAAACTATTTCAACCTAAACAAATCAAACTGTACACTCGTTTAAGTTTGAGCGCGTTAAAGTTTCCACACTCTTGTGAGATACATTTTATCCATAACCTTTTGTGTATTCGAGCGACCAAATCACTAAGAAAGAGTATAGCAAGAAAACTAACGTTTACAACGCATATAGAATTCAGAATACAATTGTTAAAGTATTTTTTTTTTTTTTTTTGTTAAATGTTGATTTGTAAATGATATTTTTATTACTCCGTTAGATTTACTCATCGTGTTCGGATAGCGGATGACACAATTCACATTTTGTTTTAAGACTCCTGTAAGTTCATGCTAACTCTTGCGTGGGAAAGAGAGCGGGGTGAGCGTATTCTATTCATTTAAGAAAAATTATTCAACATTTGCCCAAACTTTTTTATTATTTTGACAAAACACGACACGACGACATTAAAGAATGTTATCAGTTCCTACGGCCATCTTCTTCGATTCAAATAAAGCAACATCTCTTGTGTACGTGTGTATGTGCTAAACATCTTTGCTTCTCCACTTCTCCAGATTTGTTAGATCGGCTACCGTTGTAATACAAACACATTTGAGAACTACGACGTTCTCACTTTTGTAACGGTTATAGAAAAATACCGTACACACTTTTGCATTTCATAATTCAGTGATTTTAGCTGTAATGGTCACATAAGACAAAAATTTTCAATGTGTGACTCGTAAACATGTATAATTTATTTATTTGTTTTTACCAGAGATAGTCGACCGATCTGTTGACACGTTGTTTTGCAGTTTTCCCTGACTGCGGTCAAACATACACTGCCTGTTCATAGGAATTTTACAGCATGACAATATCGCCCCAACATCGATAGCTCTTGTTCATATAGCCGATGACCACATTCACATTGTTTCAGCATTTGCCGCTTGACATTAAAGAGTAGGCCTATGCGTACTCCCCTTTGGTCGTAAGCATTATCATCTACCGTGCGCTGAGATTTTTCTGCTTTGTCCACTTTTGACGGATTTGCTAGAGGGACTGTCACCTTGTTGTAACGTGATTACGTTTAAGATCCATAAGATTGCACTACATTCAGCTGAAAAGGTTATACTCTTTTATACAGGAAATGTGTATCAGAATAACAATGACCTAATAGTGAAATCCACTCTTCTAAACTATTGTGAAACTTTTAATGTTGATCTGGCCCACCAGCCGTGTATCTTTTTCATTGTTTTTTTTAGATAAAGACTGTTCTCAGAGTTTGGTCAAACAGACAAAAACATGAACAAAATAGAGTACAAGATGATTAAATGATTGTCAAGAGAGCGTTTAAACTGAGATTGTGATACACTTTAGAGCTTCTTCTGGTCTACCTGTGTCACAAAGACAAATAATAGCCACTACCTCGACTTTTAAAATGAGCCTTACCATCTTCTGTTATGACTCTTATACTTAATACAAACCCATCTACTACACTAAAGTTAGACATTAAAAGTCATGGATGTCATGGATGTGGTATTTTCATCGTATGCGTCTCTAAACGGTACTTCAATAAATAAACCGCTGTTGATAAGTCGTTCATTTAAGTGAGAGGCGGGATGATTTTGACCGTTTTAGTCATTGATCGTGCTTAAGGTCTGATCCGGAAAACGCGCTACAACTGTAACTGCGCTGTCACGTCTAAATAACCCGCTCTTCTTTAAGAAAACCGCGAGGCGAGCAGTTTCTGACATCTATTAATTCACTTCATTTTTTTCACCACCGCAAATATTTTGTTTAGCATACATATTAGTTTTAGTCAGTTACATAGACGTCACGCATTAAGTTTATAGTTATTTTAAATAATTATGATGGAGTTACAGGTTTAGGTTAGTGGGGTGCCTGTAAGCGTTGAAAACTTCGAGCATCGGAGACGACGGTGTTACTCAAATCGCACATAGCGTTATCTTTTAACAAAAACTATCGTATTACGCGTTACTAAGACAAAATCTGTAACAGCGTTCATTAATATGTTGAAATGAAAATAAACATACAAAACTTTATAATGACCGTATAGCCTAACACCGCATAGACAAATGTTTGTTCTAACGCTTTCGCCCTAAAATTGCGAGATTTCTTAACGGACGCTAGAGCGAACTGTAAACCACACACTTTCTCATCGCATTATGCTAAGAAACTGCACATGGTTAAAGCTATTACACCATAAACTGTCTAAAGTTGTTAATGTACAAGCACAGTAACTATTTCTACAAAAATTATCATTGCACTACTCTTTTTTTTGCATATAATACATCGTTCAACAATACTTTTGCACACTCATTCGACCGTATTTATTACCGCCGTTCTCACGTTCCTGCTGTTCATAATGTATATATAATCCTTCATTGCTCCGTTCATAATGTACATACGATTCCTACATTGCATTCATATTTATATTCTGTATATACTCTGATCGATATTGTACGTATGTAGCAACTACACTGTACATCATAGCTTTACTTACTCTGCACTTTTATGTATATAAAACACTATATTCTTGCGCTTCTGGTTAGATGCTAACCGCATTTCATTAGCTCTGTACTTGTACTCTGCATAATGACAATAAAGTTGAATCTAATCTAATCTAAACAAGTACAATCTTCCAAGACTTTGCTCAGTCTTTTTGTTTCAATTTGTTTAAACGACTTTCACATTCTTATCTTATTTTCACCAACTAAGCGTAATTCCTAGGCCTTGCGGATTGTTTTCTAGTTTTGGCCCTCAACCTCCTTGTTCATACGTCGCAATATCTCTGTGAATTTGCTCGATTTCATAAAATATCTTTTACGTTACATCAGTATACTATCCTACTTTATATCAGATACAAGTTTGTTTCTTTATATTTCTCATAAGTCAAACCCCTAACTACGGCCCTTCACCCTCCTCTGCTTTTTGAGCGCAACACCCACAACCTATTTTTTGGTAGAATGTACAGAAGATCGACCGCTACTTCCTCGTGACTACGGCTAGTCTTTATCCCCTGTGAGCGGCTGACCTCATAAACTCTGCAGTTATCGCAGGTTTTCTTATGATCTGCGAACAAGGGTTTTACAGCGCGGTCGATGGAGTATCTGTCACTACCCAGATAGCACAGGTACGTCGCGGAGACGTCTATGAAAGATCGTAGCATCTGGTGAACATCGCATTCGATCGAATGTTTTAAGCTGTTAATGAGCCGTCTCCTTTACCTCTATACGACGTCTATACGACGAATCTTCAACATTTCAAATTACGTGCTGCCACGCAGCGCCGATCGGAGCAAGCAGATAAATGAGGAAAACTAGAGTTTTTAAAGCACTACAATGTCACACAGACGCGACCATTGTTGCAAAGAGCTATGCCATCAATAAGAAGAGGAATATTTTTTTCTGACGGGGATTTGTCAATTCGCCCGCTTCCAGTGTGTGTAGGCGATATCAGTGATTATCTTATTGCGTTGCATCGCTCCGCTCGCGTCCAACTAGACACATGCATTTATAATAAAATACAAATACAACCATAAACACACATCAAACACAAACATTACAAGCTTGATAATTTGAGTAACACTTTAATTAATACAATGTCTGTGTGAAGGTCAAAGGTTTGTGTGGTTCTTTGATTCCATTAAATACATTGAAATCAAAGCCATTTTCATATTCTTATTTTCTTCCAAATACTGCTGCTCATAATTTCCAATGAGAAAAAATACTGATGCTCATAATTTCCAATGAGAAAGTAAAAGGTGACAAAGGCATAGAAAACCCTTGATGTTTAACTGAATGAGGAAGAAGCCTTCAGATGAAAACCCTATACAAATGTTAATTTGATTCATATTGCCTCATAGAATTAATGATACTGACAAAAGTCTCATATTTGATTATGACAGTTAATACTAAAAAAAAAATAAACTGAGCCTGTAATAAACTTTAAAACAATCTTTAAATAATAAAACATTAAGGACACACTTTAATCTATTAACTGCTGAAAGCATCGAGGTGGGGGGGGGGGGGGCTGACTTTATTCACAACATAACAGAGTACATAATAACTGTCTCAAAAAAAAATAATAGAAAGATCTCTATTAGAATAATCCATAACATTTGCAATGGACAAGGTGTAGACTGTGAACTGGTTATGGACTGCAGTTAATGAAACTGTTGCAAGATGGATGTGGGAATGATGGAGGGCTATAGGTAGATCTGTGCTAAGGATGTTGTCCTAGGGTGTCTGGTGGAGAAAAGAAGAAGAAAAAAATGTTAGAGCATTTTATAAGGAAATAATGTTACTGAAAACTTACTGTGTAAACAATAATACAATACTGGGCAGTGAACATCATGTACAATGCACACAATACTGTCAACGACCTCTGTACTAGATACTACACAGCTGTGCCACTGAAATCAGATTCATGAACATGATTGTCAAAATATTTATTTGAATAATGTTTTTGGGTGAACCATCCCTTTAAGGTCCATGTTTGATAGAGATAATTGCTCATTAAGCAGTATTGCTGTGAAAGCTGACAGTAATGAATAAAACTGAACAAAGTTCTGACTACCATAACATCAAACAGCACAGAGCAACAAACCCAAAGATGAACTGTGTATGTGTGCCCAAACTGTGTGCCCCTACATCCTTCCCGATTTTGTCCTCCAAACAATTTGAAAACTGAAGTCAAAGAAAACAAATATAGTGAATGTATTTATGTAAGTTGTGCTACACATTAGCCAAAAAAAGGGTTAAAATACAAACATGACATTGTAAAACAAAAAAACTCTTTGCTTGCCATTTTAAAGCATAAAACATATAAAAAATCCTAAAAACAAAACACCCATTAAATGTTAACTGTTATGGGGAACATGTATTCACGTTAATATACCCGTATATTCTGAAAATAGTAAATTTAACATAGCAATTGTTTTACGTGTAGTAACTGTAGTAGTTACATGTATACTCCTTAACATTTAATGCTCTCATAAATATAACATAGAATATTAAACCTACATTTAAAATAAATATTTTAGTACAACGTAAATTGTAGTCAGAATCATTGCACTCCTATTCTCTTCAATTATTTCCAAAATTAGACAAGGACTCTACCATCAAATGTAAGTTGTGCTCTGGAGAAACATGACTCAGGTCCACACACATCTGTCAAAGCATCTGCCAGAGCAAACTGCAAATAATATTTCTTTACTGAAGCATTTTCTCCGCTACTTTCAAGTTTTGTACTCTGTATGTGACCCAAATAATCCTATCTACTCCAAGTTATAAAAGATGCTGCTGGTTCAGATTAAACAGAAGACTTTTAATTGTATGGATGTCGCCATCTTTGATAATACTTTACTATACTACTTTCCTTTAATTAGAGCAGTGGTTCTCAGTTCCAGTCCCCATGCCCACCAGCTGAGTTAATGAATTTAAATACTGCTTGACTTTAGTTACTTGTTCATATAGTTACTTTTTCACACAGACAGCAATCGAAACACTATTGTAAGCAGTTGTGTGCAGAGAACATTGAGACTCACATCTGTAAGTAGATGCGGAAAATAAAAATAAAGAAAATAAAATGTGGCATTTTATCAAATTAATCTAGAACATTATTTAAGATAATTGGTTGCAGCCTAAAAATTACCCATTCAAATATAGACAACAGTGTGCTAAACAACTGTTTACATATAGGAAGAGGTTTGGTGGTGAACAGTGGGAGAAAGATCCTCACCCAAAGTTTGGCCTGTAATATCCACAGCTGGTGCACCCAGAGGTTCTGGTGAGATGGCTGCAGAATGAAGGAGATCCGCTCAAAATCTGCTTTACAACATTAAATCTTGGTTATATGAGGTAATTCTTCTTGAGTGGTCTAATGGTACTCAATGGAAGTTTGTTGACACCCCCAAGTTGTTTTGGTATACAAAAATACAGTCAACATTGTTGAAACAACAACAAACAACAACAACAAAAAATATATACCTGAAAGAGGAGTTTGTGGGAGAAGAGACAACTAGATCTGTATAGATTAGATCATGGTGGTCTCCATAAATAGACCGGCTGCAGAAGACTGGATGATGGAAGGACTACAGCCAAACATCAGGATAGAAGTCTGCATGAGTCGGGTAAGCAGAATAGATTGCACTGTAAATAAACATCATTAAAACAAATGGTAAAGTCACTAAATTAAATCCCTATAAATCAAAGCAATTTTGAACTAACTATATGACATTATCACACACACAGGTTTTTTTAAGAGCTATAACTTGAGTCTCTGTTTATATTTATGCGTGTTATGAGAAATCTGGCAATCAGAGATGCAGGATGCTAGTTTTTATTTTTAAATTACCCCTTCAATGTCTTCATTAAGAAATGTTCAAGAAAATGTCACTTTTATAGCAAAAGGCAATAAATATAATTATTATTATGATTATTCTCTATATTGCACAAGGCTGAGCGAAAAACTTTCTGCATAATGTGCACATGCATGTCTTTAGGTCACAAGGTTTGGAATTTTATGGATTTATAGTATTGCATACATTTACATTTCTAACAATTATAGAACATAAAATAATATTTGTTTTTTTTAATTTTGCTATGCGTTTAACGTGACGTGTATCGCAGTTGATTTGGGATCAAATTTGTTTGTTGCCAACTGAACATGCACCGCGGTTGGTTCCAAAACGCGTTGCTTCAACATATGGTCGGTTAAAACGGTTTAAAATTAGTTCACTATTAAAAACCTTTCAACAATCTCACCAATGACAAACATACTATCATAAATCTATACATTTCCACCTTTCATACTTTACCTCTCAACCATAACTCCACCACATCTTGCCCTGAGGACTTCTTCATCCCTTGGCTCATTGGCGACTCGCGCGCGTACATCGCCACCTATGGGGTTGCCCAATTTATAATAATAAAAAAAGGAACTCTCAGTCTGGGAGGAAAATAAAGAAGTAAAACAAAACAAAAAAATATATGGCTTATATTTTTGGTAACACCATTGCTTTGAATATAATAGGAAAACACTATTATTATTATTATGTTTAATGCTAAGTTAACGCTGTGTGTCATTATATCATTGTACATAAAAAAAAATATATAAAAAAATGAAAATAATTATTTTTCTTAAAACTTAAATTCTTACTCGCGTGCCAAGCCCGCGAAACCGGGCAGCGGGCCTATATAAGCCGGGGTCTGTGCCCACCGCGCGCACAGCCTGACTCAACTTTGAGTGACATCCCCAGCAGTGCGTTTTCCTGAGGTAAATTACTTTTTACTTAACCTATTTAGTTAAATGACTTTGTAAAAGTATGGACCGACAACAAAAGTAAATGACATTTAAAACTATGAAGAAAGAAAGTAATAAATTGTAATTATAATAACAATCCGTCTGAGGGAACAGTTCGTTTTTCTGAGGGTTATACTACTAAAATAAATAGCAGACGTTTTCACTCATGAAACCAGTTAAATTGTAGTAAAAATTGGACTTATAGAAATTTTTCTTTTCCGTTAATTGTATCACATTTCACGAAGACGATTTTCCGTCGTTTAATATATATTTACAGGCCGCTCATCAGCGCCGTTAAACACCGAAATGCCGTTACATCCGTGTGACGTCATTGCTGATAGAGCCAATCCGCTCCGTTTGAGAGACGCTCTTTCATTTTAGAGTTATGTCATGTTAACATTACTTCAAAAGAGACCAATCATACAATTATTCTTAATAATATCTTCATTATTCACAATTGTATGGAAAGTAGTGCGTTGTCAGGTTTAACCGCGAGCGCGTAAACCCTTTCTCTAACACACGCTGGCGCATGCACTTAGAGAGAGAGCGAGAGAGAGACAGACAGAGAGAGAGAGAGATAAAACTCATAAGCCTTGACACCTTTATAGAAATCGGTGATTCTCAAGAATGAAAATGCATTTTTACTTTGGCTTATTTGTTAGTGGGCTGTAAGGTCTCATCAGAAACATTGCTCTGCATTCTTCTTCTTATCATGCTTTATTAAATAATATTATACATATCCATCAGAGACTATAAACTTTGGGATTTAATAGACTACAGTGAAATTAATTATCTTCTCTCTCTTTTTCAGTGTCGATTGCCGTCTTATTGTTGTAAGTGGAGTCAACGCCATTTCTTATTTGCCAGATTTATCACAACATGTTTAATCAATAATCACTGATGAAAGTGAAAACATAATGTGTACAGATATATCTCACTCATATGCGTTGTTCTTTTTCTCTGTTTTCTTGTTTGTCTACAGTAGCTACATACACCACAACGGCTCTTTTAAGAGCCACATCTTGAGAACGTCTTGGACTTTGTAAGTATATATTTTAAATGACCACTCAGTATTTGGGTTTAGATCAATTACAACAACATCATACAGCATGTTAGTAATGTCTTAATGAAGACATTAAAGGAATACATAAAGGAATAAAAATAAAAAAATTATTAAATGCATGTATGAATGAAATGGAAACAAAACTAGCATTGTGCATCTGATTTGCCAGATTCATCATAACATACTAATTAATCAATAACCACTGATGAAAGTGAAAACATTTTAATGTGTACAGACATATCTCACTCGTATGCGTTCTTCTTTTTTGTCTACAGCAGCTACATACACCACAACGGCTTTTTTAAGAGCCACATCTTGAGAACATCTTTGACTTTGTAAGTATATATTTTAAATGACCACTCAGTATTTGGGTTTAGATCAATTACAACATCATGCAGCATGTTAGTAATGTCTTAATGAAGACATTAAAGAGATTCTTACATACATAAATACTAGCATCCTGCTAGACTCTGATCTCTGATTTGCCAGTTTCATCATAACAATTGATTTTTGATACCAGGAATTCACATTTTTAAAGGGATAGTTCACCCAAAAATGTTAAATCTGTCATTAATTACTCAACCTCCACATCATTTCTATTTTTGAAACACAAATTAAGATTTTTCGATGAAACTCTCCAAAATGGCAGAAGACGTAACTCAGGAAGAATAGCAGTTGAAATGAATTGTTATTTCTGTTATCTTTGTGCTCAAAAAGTATTCTCGTACCTTCATAAAACTGAAGTTGAGCCACTGATCTGATCTCACATGGTCTGTTTTATTGATGTCCTTACTACGTTTCTGGACCTGGGAACATTACAGTTGCATTGAAGTTGATATCAGGAATTGCCCATGCAACTAGTGAAAATAGAATTACTGGTATTCTAAATAATATTTTAACTGAGAAGAGGTATGCTAATGAGTTAATGAATATTAAGGAGATCTGCTTTTCCCATAATCTTCTTTTTAGAGTCAATTTAGGCAAAAGATGGAGAAAGAACATTCATGGCCAGAAACGGCCCCTCATTTATTTTTTTAGTCAATAAAACAATTATATTATGGCTAGATTTTTTTTTTTTTTACAAATATTTGTTAATTGTTTTAAAGTAGTTTTTATCCTGTTTCTATTTATTGTTATAAGTCCTTTGGATGATTAAAGAAAAACAAATGAACAAGGCACCACTGGATTCAAACTCCACCACTTAAACCATCATATCTTGGTAGCAGAAACAATTTTGTATATACATAACTATAAAAGATTATTTACTATTATTCTGGGTCAATCTTAAAAAATATCTTTAAAAATTAGTTCGGATGACACTCACTGTCTCATGACCAGACATGTGCCAGTATTCGGTAATGCAATATATCACGGTAATTAATATGCACAATATTGTTATCATGGGCACTTCTAAATACTGTGAATAATTATATTACAAATTATTCAGAATTTGGGATGCATTTTAAGAATACTTTTCCCATCAACTGGTCAAAATGCACAACACCACTGTATGTGTGTGCTCTGATGTAAACAAGCACACATGAGAAGCACATGAGGAACACTCGATTGAAAGCACATTCATGCTGACAGCAGATGGCGCTAAACTGCAGAAAATGCAGCCCTTACCCTGGAAACCCCCAAAATAAAGCAGCTGCACTACTTTCAAAAAACGTATTTAAGTAGATTTCAATAACTATTTATATTTGTGTATTCGCTGTGGTGCTCAACACAGCACCAAATACTTAAATATTTAGACTTAATAGGCCATTCATTTTAAAACTTTTGTTTTTACATTTTAATCTGGACTGCAACATGCCCTAGATATTGTTTCAAAGTGTTTTGATTCTTTGTTGTTTGTTTACACTTTACATTAGGGCTTCATTAGGTCACAAACTGCCAATTAAAATTTCTTCTGAACATTCATTGATCTTAGGTATTCCAATATTTAATAACACAGTGTTAAAATCTAAAGTTGCAACTGTGTCATTTAATGAGCTAACATGAACTAAGACTTGTACTTTTTTAACAAAGATTAATAACTTCTGTAGCAAATGTAGCTATTGCTTATTGTGAATGTTAATGCAGTAACTAAGGTTAACTAATGAGGTCTTATTGTAAAGTAATACCAGTAGCACTTTATTTTACAGTCCTGTTCCTCATGTACATACTATGTACTTATTATAGTAATTACAATAACTATGTAATAACTAGGTACTAATCCTGAACCTACCCCTAAACCTAACCCTACCCCATGTAGTTAACTTGTATTACCAGCTTTACTAATTACTAACTTTCTTAGATAAATACAATTTAAGTACACTATAAGTACGTGTTAGTACACGTACTGTAAAATAAAGTGTAACCGGAATACCTATTGGTCTTTATAGTTCTTTTGTGTAAAACCTTAACTTTATATATTTTTCTGTATTGCTTTATTGTATTTTTATTTAAATATTCCGTTTTTTTTTTTCTTTTTATGAAAAAGAAATACTTCATTATAACCATTTTTTTATACTAAATTTCAATATTGTGATAATACCGTATACTGTGATAAAGCATTAGTAATTAAATCGCAACATGAAAATCTGATACTGGTATATCCCTACTCATGTCATTAAATTTAGGTCAGATGAAATTTATATTTTTACATTCATTTTGACATTTTAGCCATTCTTATGAGTTTAGTTCCAACCCTCATCCAACAATTATCATCTGGTTGGAATTAGAGAAATTCCAACTAGTTGAATTAAATGGATAAACTATCTAAAATAAGTGACCACACATATTTATTAAGCTTTTGGATGCTATTTCCAGGCAAACATTTAGATCCAATACTTTAAACACAACGACAAAACTGACATTACCTGTTATATTGCTTCCCCAATTACAGAAAGTTCTCTACAGTCAACCACACTCACTCAACAACGTTATCCACAGTTCACACTTGATCAAAACCAAGGTATGTGTATTTATTGTGACAGAATTATTAGACATTACGCATTGTCATGCATATTAGACATTGGTTCTGAATTCCAATCTTGGGGACCTATAACTAGGGGTGCTCCGATCACGATCGGCCGATCATTAATGCGCATCTCGTCAGTAAAGCCGGTTCTCTAATCAGCTGTTAATTCCATCAGGTGCGTGATTTCACATAGAGCAGCTGTTACTACACAGAGCCGTTGTTAACTGAGAAGATGCACCAAAAAACGCTGAAAATGAAGTGGATTTGCGCATCTTCTCTATTAACAACGGCTCTGTGTAGTAACAGCTGCTCTATGTGAAATCACGCACCTGATGGAATTAACCGCTGATTAGAGAACCGGCTTTACTGACGAGATGCGCAAAACGATCGGCCGATCGTGATCGGAGCACCCCTACCTATAACACTACACATTCTGGATGTCCGTCTCATCTAGCATGCTCTGTTGGGTTAAGGGGATTCTATTATAAGTTAAACCACATGTGAAAGACATCCAAAATGTGCAATGCAAGTGTCTTCCAAAACTTGAGTTGAGAACCACTGCATTTGGCTTATCAGGTTAGTGCAGTGCATTTTCTGTGTGTGTTAATATCACAGTACCATGGATTGCAAAAAACCATCTTACTGGACATTGCGAAGAAAAGCCAAGGCTAAGGTGGACAAACAACTCCAGTCAATGGAAGCATCACTACCATCATCATGGAACATGGAACAGTATGGTGGCATGAACAGTGACACAAGCAGCATCGCTGATGACAACAATGACTTTATGGACGGTTTGTCCCATATTGATGAGCCTGAATGTGTCACCATGGCAAGTGCTTCACATAGCAGTGAATCTGACACAGACTCAGACACAGATTCTGAACTGCATCCAAATTCCCTTAATGATGACTTGGCAACCTGGGCAACAGAACAACAAATAACACATGTGGCACTAAATTCATTACTTAATATCCTCCGCAAGCATGATCTGAATCTGCCAAAAGATGCCAGGACACTATTAGGAACAGCGCGTTCAAATAGAACTGAAGTCCAAAACAAGGCTGGTGGCCAGTACTATCATTTTGGTCTACTGGAATCCATTTCAGGTGTACTCTACAACAACATGGACATTTTGCGGAATGTGAGCAATTTGAAGCTCCAGGTGAGCATCGATGGTCTGCCTCTCTACAAGAGTTCATCAACTCAATTCTGGCCCATTCTTGTAACTGTGCAACATTTGGTGCAGGAGGAACCTGTGACAATAGGTTTGTTTTGTGGTGATAGTAAACCAAGCTCACTGAATGAGTATCTTGAAGACTTCATCTGTGAAATAAAAGACTTAAGTCATGGTTTTGAATTTGAAGGACTCAAGTTAACTTTACAGCTTACCTCAATGATTTGCGACGCACCTGCACGTGCTTTTCTGAAAAAAGTGAAGGGCCATGCAGGCTACCATGGATGCGAAAAGTGCATTCAGGATGGTGTGCACCTGGAGAACAGGATGACATTCCCTAGAAATGACATGCCTCTTAGAAATGATGACAACTTCAGAAATAAGACTGATCCAGATCACCACCATGGCATCTCACCACTAGAAGAAACATCCTTGGATATGGTCTCTGGATTCCCCCTTGATTACATGCACCTTGTGTGCCTTGGTGTCATGAGGCGGCTTCTCCACTTGTGGCTTCGACTGGGTCCTCTAACTTGCAGGCTGTCAGGATTTCAAGCCACTGTGCTGACAGAAAGGTTGGTTGGTGCCAAAAAAAATGTACCTATGGAATTTGCGCGCAAACCAAGGGCAGTGAGGGAAATAGATCGTTGGAAGGCGACCGAGTTTAGACAGTTTTTATTGTACACAGGCCCTGTTATGTTGAAAGACCTACTCAGCACGGAGGTATACAAAAACTTCCTGCTGTTTTTTGTGGGAATCTTCATCTTGTGCAATAACAGCCTAATTGGTGATCACATCGACTATGCCAATGATATTCTGCGACTTTTTGTCACACACTTTGGACAGCTATACGGCCCCAAATTCCTGTCCTACAACGTCCACTGTCTTGTACATCTTGCAGAAGATGCAAAACACCATGGTGTCCTCGACAACTTCAGTGCTTTCCAGTATGAGGATCACCTTAACAAGCTGAAAAGACTCCTACGGAAACCTACATGTCCTCTGAGTCAGATTGTGAGAAGGTTCTCAGAAATGCAAAGCTGCAGCAAAAAAAAGGAGAAAAACAACCCACCAATGCTCAGAAAACAACACACGGCTGGCCCTCTACCTGAATGTTTTCATGGATCTTCACAGTACAAAGAAATAAAAACCTGCTCTTACACTCTTAAACTGGACCAGGCCAACAGTTATGTTTACATTGATGGGAAAGTTGCAAAGCTGCAAAATATAATTTCAGCGAAGGATGACATTTACGTGGCCTACACTACCTTCAACAATCATGAACCTTTTTTTGATTATCCCCTTCCATCCTCAGAACTTGGTATTCATCTAGTTCATGGCATCTCAGGACCAACACATTTCTGCAAGTTTGAGAACATTGAGGCGAAAGCTTTCTTAGTTCCTTATGACAGTAATTTTGTTTCAGTCCCTCTTTTACACACACACTAATTTTTTATTTTTTTATTTTTTTTGGACTTGCTACTTTTATTTTGGGTAACTGAATCATGAATATGAACAACTGAAATGTAATAAGAATCGTTACACTTTATGGGGCTTTAGGTTGTTCCAGCTAAAATAAAACAACAACAAAAAGAACATGTACCTGATAGTGGAGTTTGTCGGAGAAGGGAGTACCGGTCCTGTAGCAAAGTCCTGGTACTCAGATGGCCACTCATGGTGGCCTCCATACAAAGACTTGGACCGGTTACTAAAGAGCGTCAGGTTGATGGAGGCACCACAGCCAGATAAGGGTTGGACCAAGCATCAGGCCAGAATTCTACATGAGTCGGGTAAGCAAGTTAAAATGCACTTTAAATAAACATTAAAACAGATGACAAAATTACTAATACATGATATTCCACAGCTTAATGTTTTCATGAATTAAGTTCACATACTTTGATCATTTCAGCATCATTTGACAACATTTCCAAAAAATGGAAAAGGGCATGCTACACTTCTGACATCTCAGAATCTGAACATTCTATAAAAAGAATTCACAAGTTGTAAAAATACATATTTCACTTTAAAAAGATACATTGAAAAGTAATTTCAACAAACAGTAATATTCAGTCTTCTGAAACTATAGAAAGTTTATGTGAGTAACATAGATAAATTTAAGTTATTTACTTATAATCTTGAATTCAGCCCTACCTTTTCACTCACAATTAGTAACCAGCCATGTTCAGTTTCTAATGCAGGGCTCGACATTAACGCTTTTCAGCTTGTCCGGGACAAGTGGATTTTGTGAAGGGGCAAGTGAAAGAATTGTACTTGACCGACAGGACAATTAACCTCATTAAAATTTGAATAAACAATAACTAGGGCAGCACGGAAACTTTGGCGAGAATGACTCTGATTGTATTACTTTTAGTGTAAACTCTGATTAAGGTCACATAAGTTGAGGCTCGTACAGCCTGTCTGACTCGTGGAGAAATCAAAACTATAAGCGCAACAGCACACACAAAGAAACAAATGTGAACAAACATAAATATTCTAATTCCATCAGGTGCGTGATTTCACATAGAGCAGCTGTTACTACACAGAGCCGTTGATCACAGACATGCTGTGCAAATCCTAGCATATAATGAACTTGGATTTGCGCAGCTTGTCTGTGAACCATGGCTCTGTGTAGTAATAGCTGCTCTATGTGAAATCACGCTACTGATGAAATTTACCGCTGATTAGAGAACCAGCTTTACTGAAGAGATGTGCATTAATCATCGGCTGATATATATCGTGCACCCCTATTTAACAAAGTCTATACTAAAATTATTTTAGTCCACCATTGTAATCCGGTCATTTATCTCCGGTCTGGTTTAATTGTCAGACTAAAATCACAGATTTTGCGATATGAATGGTCAGCCTGCATGTTAATCAAACTTTCTGCAAAGGGTCAATTTTGCCAATTTTTTTGCCACATTCATTTTTTTTAAATTGACAAACATGCTAGTTTATTACCTATAGAATCCATTTTTGTAAAATAATCTAATTCCCTGATTTTGCTCTTAGAAAGAAAACATTCTCATCAGATGATGAGCTTCATGAAACCCCCAACAAAAAAGTTAAAATGAATAGAGACAAAAATCCACCTACACCAAAAATCCAGCCCGCACCAAAAGTCCCGCCTGCACCAAAACCTCCAGCACCTCTAAAATACATCAAGACAAAAGGTAAAAATACAATAAAACAGTTAAATGACTAAGGCATAATAGTGTGTGACTGCTGAGTGCTATTCTTTTTCAGGTCCTGTTGTACGACCTCTGCTTACAACAAGCAAAGCAGTGAACTCTTTCAGCAATTGTGAGTTTTAAATTGAGAAAACTGATATTTGTGGATGTTTTGTTCCATGCTCAAGAATGTTCCTTAGCCATGGTAAGATCTATGTATAGCACAGGCTCTCGTGATTTGTTGGTTTACATCACTTTTCTTTTTCAGCTTCACCCAATTCTGTTGCCATTTTAACAGTTTGGACAGAACTACTATCATTACATTCATAACTTGAGGATTTACATACTAATGATGATTTAATAATAAACATTTGGTTGCCAATTAGAAGTGATAGCAATCTCAAGCTTTAGTAAGGCTTTGTGTAGTACAAAATCTTGTTTTGTGAGGCAGACATAACATCTACATACCAATTCTTTCAACAGCATTTGTTAATCACCACCAAAGGGCCATGGAGAAGCCAGAGCAGGCCCGTTTTGAGACTTTCCCCAGCTGTCAAGGTAACAGGCTCTACATGAGTACTGTAAACACAATGTAAAAGCTGTAAATTCACAGCATTTATGACAACTCAAAAGCCTGACTCCATAACAGGGTGGGTCAAGTTTCCGATTGCTGAATAAATAGATGACATGCAGTTTGTAAACTTATTATTCAAGTTGATTTTTTGTGTCATGTAAAATTATTTAAATTTACCAGTTCCATCATTGTCAGCTCCAGATGTTCCCGTGAGCTTCTCCCAGGCAGATGAGCCACAAGATCATTGGGGTGGACACTCACCTGACATTCAAGGTAAAAAATACAAAAAAACAATTAGTATTTGGTAAAAGAAAACAAAAAGGACAATTACTGTATACACATAAGGTAATTCAGCATGTTATGTACAATCTGTCAGAGAATGCATTTTCTTTGCTGAGACCTTCAAGTTCCAAGCAAGAAAGAACACAGCGTAAGTTGTATGACTCACTTTTGGTAAATACTGTAGGATTTCATCTGGGTTTACTATAGAAAATGTGCTTGTTTAAAGCAAAAAATGTAAAGCTAAATAAGCTAAAATACAAAGAAATAGAGAGCACAATTCAGTTGAAGCAGCAGAATGAGTACCTTTTGTAATGTTAATGAGCTTCTCTCATTCAGACCGCCAGCTGGAAACTTGGGAAGAACACCCATCTATCACTCAAGGTAAAAAACATTCATTAGTATATGGAGGAAATCAAAAACACAATTGCAAATGAGTCATGGCCTAACACAACCTAATACAGTTTTTTTCACTTTTTCTAATTAGAGAACAAATTCTCTGCCTTAAGACTCTCTCAAGACCAAAGACTATCAACCACACAACAAGGAAAAATGCAAAGTAAAAAAAATAAAAAAAGTCAATTTCAGTCATTACTAGGGTATCACTAAAAGGGGTCATATGCTATTTTAAAGACCATTATTTTGTATATTTGGTGTAACAGAATATGTTGACATGAAAACATTTTTCAAATACTGTACATTATTGTAGTTCCTCTATGTCCCGCCTCTCTCAAAAACGTCATTTTCAACAAAGTCCCTCCTTCCGTCAAGCACAGGCTGCTCTGAATGGCCAACTGACCCAATGCATTGTTATTGGGCGAACATCGCAAGCACTCGTCGGAAATGCAACGCCCCTTTCCATAATTGCAAGCTTCATCTTTCAAAGTAAATATCAAGACTGTTAATAATGTCCTTCGTTTTACCATCAGTTCAAGCCCGAAAGGGCAACAGAGTCACGTGACAGACACAGTGATGATGCAGTACACAAGCCACGGTTAAGACAGCTTATGTGCTATGATTTCTGACAGTCTGTTTACTCTGCTGTGATGTTACCCTCACACACACACGTAATCACACAACATGTTACTCTACGCTGCGCAAAACTCTGCATTTGAACAGTCAATAGCAAACACTTAAACTATTAAGAAAACATACTTAAAGTAGCTGATTCAGAATAAGCACCAGATTCAATTCAAGTTTATTTGTGTAGCGCATTTTACTATACAATCGTTGCAAAGATTGTCATAGCAAAGTCGGAATTTACCTTTTTTTTTTTTTTTTTTTTTGAAATAGCGCACAGCCAGCCTTGTACTCTCCTAGGTTCACAAAACTGTCATCCATTAAATGTGTTGTACAAATTTGAACATCTGGGCTGTTCTGTTGTAAATAAATCTTAACAATGATTCCTCATTGCATATACTTTCGGAAGGTCACATAAAGTGCTTTTGCTTAGAAACACAAAGCGTCTCCCTCACATGACTGCTTTAACACTAACTGCGGTTCCTGAAACCACACCTTTTTTTTTGAGTGAACATTTGGGCGGCATTACGCAAATATTTCCACATCTTGACGTAGATGTGTAGGGGCGTGTTTGAATGAGCCATTTAGCATGGTCTGGATCAGCCTTATCTTTTAGATAGAATAAATCCTTTAGTGGGAGACTTTAAGCTTTGTAACTCTGTAGATCTTATACATGTACAAATACCTACATAACACACTGAAGAAAAGGAAAAATAGAAATCACATTATATGACCCCTTTAGGAGCCCTTGAGCCAGATTTACTAAACAGGCCAAATTAGCATTAGAGCACAATTCCATAAATTTGCCGATGGGAGGGAAAATTATGCGTGCGATTTACTGACAATGCAAACTTTACAGAACAGACGAAGCCAGATCATTCCCACAATAACCAGTGCAATCTACCAAGTCCAGCGCAAATTACCACCTGCTTTAAGAAGTGCCTTTTTTGGGCATTAAAAATATAGCAAATACAAATAATTTGAAGAGCACAAATGTTATTAAATCATTGCGTTATTCATCTTAATACTCACCTCCCATAAATTTTGTGTCTCAAAGGAAAACTACTACAAATGCATATTCAAGGTTAAACGCAAAAACAACTGTCCACATCTTTTTCAGCACTAATTCTTTACTGCGCCTCTTTAGTAAATCCTGACAGTACTATTTTAACACCAAAAGAAGGTTTGTGCTGGTGCAAGCTGTTAGTAAATCTAGCCCATATTGTATCAGTGTCATGCACTGTCAATGTAGCAAATACAACTTACCAACTTCACCTTTCTTAACTCCAGCTGTTCCAGTGAGCTTGTCCAATGAAAATGAGCAAGAAGATGCTTGGGATGAACACCCATCTAACTTTCAAGGTAAAAGAACATTCATAAACACATGCAGTAAACACATACACTGCAAATTAATAACACTAGGTTTATTAACATAACATTTTCTGTACAATCCATCAGAGAACACAATCTCTGAACAAAGATCCTCAAGTACTCACCAGCCAAGAACAAATAGTAAGTCATTTGTAATTATTATTATTTTTGCCTGTTGACAGCATCGTTGCTCAAAAAGTATGTGTATCATCAGCCTAAGGCTTTAAGCATGTAGCCATATCTTCAGAAACTCAATTTTTCATGACGTGTTAGTTTAATCACATTTAAGAGCTTTATGTGCTTGCAGGTGCTTCTGGTGTGAGACGATGGAGCTGCATCACTAATCAATGTACACGTACGTTAAATTGAAGTGCTAAATTTGTAAAATTATACATCTTATAGTTCAATTAAAATACTCTCCCAGATAAACTTACTGTGTTGCAGCTGTTGAGAGGACAATTCTGGAGGCACTTAATGAACTGGACATGAAGATCAATCATCTGACTTCAGTGGTCCAGTCCCTTGCAGCAAACAACCGTTCCAGTGCTCCAGTGGTGGACAGCGAAGATGAGGTCTTTCCTCTCACAACCATGGAGGAACTAGACAAACTGGAAAGAAAATTATCAGAGAAAGCAATGATGCAAAAGATGGTAAAAATCATTGACATTTGAAGGTTTAACAGTTGCAATGAAGTAAATAATATCTATTATATACCCGGTTTCACAGACCAGGCTTAAGGCTAGTCCCAGACTAAAATGCATGTGTGAGCTGTCTTAACTCAAAATAACTTGCAATAACATTTCGTACAATATGTCAGTGCCATTGTTTCATCTCAAGATGCACACATGCAGCATTTTTATAAAAGCAAAACTAGGACCTATAGTCCTGATTTAAACTAATCCCTGTTCTGAGCTCAGTAGTAACTGATTACATGCAATCTGGATTACGTAAACAGATTCTAGTAAATAAAGAACTTGTAATTATATAAAATTACATTTTATAAAACTCATAATCAGACTACAGTTACTTTTTATGGATTACATGATTAAATATTTACAATATAGTAATAGATTATTCTACATTCGATTATTAATGTTTAAGAACATAGCATCTGCATCAACACATTGATTTTTACAAAAAAAAATTGTCGTCTGATCACCTAATATATTTATTTAAAAGTACTCATGAGATTTTAAAATATATATATTTTTAATAATTGTCACATTTCTATGTTCTTTGGTTCTGCGACACTGGTTATGCTCACATGACATGCAGGTAAACAAATTAAACTTTTTTTTTTAAATGCTTTATTTTAATTTAAAATCTTTTTGTGATTTAAATAATTATTAGCTTCTCATTAATTGAACTCACAAGCCTCCTAAGGTTCATTCACAAACACCAGTTTGAGAAAACTTGACATAATATATTATTTAATGCATTTCATGCTATAAATAACAACAATTAAAATATATTTACTCTTTGTATTTTTATGTCATATGGTACTTTAAATATCCTATTTAAATTTGATAGACTACTTTTAGATTACTTTTGACCAAACTCATCTGATTACATTATTTAAAACGTGTAATGTAATGGATTTCATTGCTAACTACAATTTTCTAATGTAATTTGGAATCAGTAACAGATTACAATTTGTGAGTAACTACTCAGCTCGGTCTGTGAAACAGGACCATAATGTTTGGGCATTGTCTATAATGTTTTGAAATGTGTTTTTATTTTTAAGGTGAACAGGTTATCCATCAGTGGAGGACACACACTGAAGAAAACAATATGGAGAATATGCTCCAAGGTGTTTGGTCCTGTAGCCAAACAACTAAACTGGTGTGGTAGGGGAGAAAAGCGAGGGATCAGGAAAACAAACCTAGGAGCACTCCTAATAGGTAAATTACGTCCAAAATGTTTTCCAATGCACAGTGTACGGGGAACACTTTAAATTAAGGTTCATTAGTTAACATTAGTTAACATGAACTAAGAATTAACAATACTTCTACATAATTTATTAATCTTAATGTTAATTTCAGCATGAATCAATGCATGCATCAATGCATTATTAAAATCATACGTTGTTCGTTAAAGCACGATTACCCCTCGTGAGCTTTTCATACAGATTATTAGGCCTACAAAACATAATATATATTATGCATGTTCCTACCAGCAGATACATGCCGTTTTAACAGTGTAAAACGCGGTTTCATACTCACAAGAGCGTTTTAGAAATGTTAACTTTTGTTTTACGATTAACAGTTAGGCTAAGTGACGAAGAACTGTTGATGAACCACAAAATCAGCTGTTACCGCCACTTGACTAAACCACAGAAACAACTATTCGTCAATATTAAGCTAATACTTATCTGTTTAATTTGCTTTATATAAAATCAAACATACACCACACATATTAATGACAATGAATCTAGATACGTACCTCAGTTTTCCCGCGGCGATCACTTCCACGTGCGCGTCGATGTGATGATTTGTAAGCACATGCGCAGTACTGATGAGGAGTCGACTCCAAAAGAGTCGATTCCTTGAATCTGACCAGCCCAGTTTTCGAAGTAGACTTGATATAAAATTATTAATATTCAACTCAGGCTGTGTCTCCACTAATCTGGGAGTCACTCTAAAAGAACCTGAAACCGGTAGCAGTTTTAAGTTTTTATGACTGAAGCAGAATTTCAGCACCACTGGAAATGAACAGTGACCAATCAAATAGAAAGCACAGACATGAAACGTTCTACTTGTATGTTATATTAGCCTACATCACGCTGAGTGGCATTAAAAACAGTAGACAAACATTAATTGCACATCAATTATTTATATTAATTAGATAATATTAAGGCAGGCTAATCATTCTCAGCTAGTAACTCGCATCGGGATCATATGAACAATTAAACAGACATAAGACTAAATAAATGTCTTATTTTACATTATTTTGCGCAGTTAATGCATAATTCTTAAATGGATTTGTTTGGATCGGCATGCATTTATCTTACATGACTAATAGAATAATGAATAATTTAATTGATACTGATACAGGCATTATAGCTTTAGGGAAGGACGGATGTTGCAATCATTTTTTATAGTTTGCTTATCATTGTCTAAATTCATAAGAGCCCAGTTTAAAAAAAAAAAAACATATTTTGAGGATTTAATTAAACAATAAGTGAAAAAAGTTTTATTTGTTAAACTTATTTAAGTTTTACCTTTTAACATGCAGGAGCAGCTATGAAGAATCCCGTGCTTCCGTCGCCAACTGAAGCAGAGGCTGAAAAACACATTAAGGATTATCTCCGCTTGGCCCCAGGGAGAATGCCTTGTTAGTCAACTTGATTTTTTGTTGTTTGTTTGGTTGGTTCAGGATTAAAATAATAATAATAATAATAACATAAACGACTGCTTATTTTCATTCACTGTTAATAAAAGGATACAAATCATTCAACAGCATGTTGTGTTCTCATTCTGAGTGGAAAATACTTGGGGTTAGTTATTATACTTTTCTCATATGTGAAGACGCATGCATAATCAGTGTAACTAAAGCTGTGATCAATAAAAGGAAATATGAAGGAACGTATAAAATCGTACAATTAAGAACGACGTCTATGCTATGTAAATCAGATGTCTAATAGACGTAACATTCAAATATTAAACGTCTGTAATACGTCTACCGGAGATCGCTGGAACATCGGAAAAAGACGTCTATGCGACGTCTTCCAGATGAGCAAACGCCCTAAAAACGACGTCTCCCAGATGCAAAAGCATACATCGCACAGACGTCCCCGCGACGTACCTGTGCTATCTTTTTGTATATCTACGTGGACTGACAGAAACGGCTTTGTCTGAAACTTACGCACTCTCAAATTTTTCAAATAATAAGGCTTCGACGGATCTAAACGCTTTGAAAAAAAAAAACCACTGGATCGTCGTGGAATTGATCATCGTGGATTTTAAAACGCTCAGTTTACGTCTTGGAACAAATTCTGGAAAGGATGTCCGCCACTACCAACGCTGCTGCGGATGATCGAGTGGAGTGCGGCTGTGCCGAAGGAAAGATGTGTCCTGTAAAAGCCAACATAGACTCTATGTTTAAACAATGTTACAGAGAGCAAATGATTGATCTGATGCGTAAAATCATAGACGATGCGTCTGATCCGAATCTTCATTGTACGACGGATTCCAAGCGCGTAACAAATCTCAAGAAAGAAATGGACGTTGTAAGAAGCCTGAAAAATAATCTGTGGCCCGATTTGACGAGCTTGTATACGACCAGCAAGGCACCGATTTGTGTAACGACCAGAAAAATTCTGTATGTGACGGCCGAATGTAGCGGCGAGATGTACATTAACGAGACTCTCTGTCTGTGTACGTGCATAACGGATTTGTGTGTGACGTTAGTCGCTAAACATTATGGTTTCGCCATACATGAAATTATTGAAACCGTCGTCAATTTCATAGTAGAACAAAACTTGAGGGCCTGCCGAGATTTTCTTTTCTGGCTAGATAACTTGTGATGTCATGTCATCCCTATTGTTTGTAATAACAATTTGATCACTTTCTTCATTACTTCATTGTAAATTCAACACTGTTTTGTTGAAATAAATGTTTGAATCCCTTCACTGAATATTATTTCTCAGAGTTCATTTTTTTAATGATTTAGCACATGTCCGAAGAGACTAACAAATGAGTATACAGTTGTGGATACTCTAACGGGGGTAGATGTAAGAGAAATATGAAGAAACAAACTTGTATCTGATATAAAGTAGGATAGTATACTGATGTAACGTAAAAGATATTTTATGAAATCGAGCAAATTCACAGAGATATTGCGACGTATGAACAAGGAGGTTGAGGGCCAAAACTAGAAAACAATCCGCAAGGCCTAGGAATTACGCTTAGTTGGTGAAAATAAGATAAGAATGTGAAAGTCGTTTAAACAAATTGAAACAAAAAGACTGAGCAAAGTCTTGGAAGATTGTACTTGTTTAGATTAGATTAGATTCAACTTTATTGTCATTATGCAGAGTACAAGTACAGAGCTAATGAAATGCGGTTAGCATCTAACCAGAAGCGCAAGAATATAGTGTTTTATATACATAAAAGTGCAGAGTAAGTAAAGCTATGATGTACAGTGTAGTTGCTACATACGTACAATATCGATCAGAGTATATACAGAATATAAATATGAATGCAATGTAGGAATCGTATGTACATTATGAACGGAGCAATGAAGGATTATATATACATTATGAACAGCAGGAACGTGAGAACGGCGGTAATAAATACGGTCGAATGAGTGTGCAAAAGTATTGTTGAACGATGTATTATATGCAAAAAAAAGAGTAGTGCAATGATAATTTTTGTAGAAATAGTTACTGTGCTTGTACATTAACAACTTTAGACAGTTTATGGTGTAATAGCTTTAACCATGTGCAGTTTCTTAGCATAATGCGATGAGAAAGTGTGTGGTTTACAGTTCGCTCTAGCGTCCGTTAAGAAATCTCGCAATTTTAGGGCGAAAGCGTTAGAACAAACATTTGTCTATGCGGTGTTAGGCTATACGGTCATTATAAAGTTTTGTATGTTTATTTTCATTTCAACATATTAATGAACGCTGTTACAGATTTTGTCTTAGTAACGCGTAATACGATAGTTTTTGTTAAAAGATAACGCTATGTGCGATTTGAGTAACACCGTCGTCTCCGATGCTCGAAGTTTTCAACGCTTACAGGCACCCCACTAACCTAAACCTGTAACTCCATCATAATTATTTAAAATAACTATAAACTTAATGCGTGACGTCTATGTAACTGACTAAAACTAATATGTATGCTAAACAAAATATTTGCGGTGGTGAAAAAAATGAAGTGAATTAATAGATGTCAGAAACTGCTCGCCTCGCGGTTTTCTTAAAGAAGAGCGGGTTATTTAGACGTGACAGCGCAGTTACAGTTGTAGCGCGTTTTCCGGATCAGACCTTAAGCACGATCAATGACTAAAACGGTCAAAATCATCCCGCCTCTCACTTAAATGAACGACTTATCAACAGCGGTTTATTTATTGAAGTACCGTTTAGAGACGCATACGATGAAAATACCACATCCATGACATCCATGACTTTTAATGTCTAACTTTAGTGTAGTAGATGGGTTTGTATTAAGTATAAGAGTCATAACAGAAGATGGTAAGGCTCATTTTAAAAGTCGAGGTAGTGGCTATTATTTGTCTTTGTGACACAGGTAGACCAGAAGAAGCTCTAAAGTGTATCACAATCTCAGTTTCACGAGTTCACCCTTACATCTAATCTGAAGGCAAATAGTAGGCATATTTTGGCGTGCTGTCCTGGGGGAGGGGTCCGGGCCCGGAGCATAGCCCGAACCCAAATAACTCCCCCTATCCCAATTTGGGATAAATAGATTAGAAGTGAGGAGTTGGGGTGGAGGAGGGTTGCCGAAAAACTGTCGTGGGACAGGAGGTAGGAAGACTGGATATATATATACGTGTGCGTGCTATAAGATGATTAGCTAAACGAGATGCACCTGTACCAAATTGGATGATTATCTGATCGTGCTTCTCCCGAACTTTGTTAATAAAACCACATTTCACGAGTTCACCCTTACATCTAATCTGAAGGCAAATAGTAGGCATATTTTGGCGTGCTGTCCTGGGGGAGGGGTCCGGGCCCGGAGCATAGCCCGAACCCAAATAACTCCCCAAAAGAAGCTTAAAGCCATAGGACAGCAGCCAGAGAGATAAAATTTAGTTGCCCCCCAAAATATGCGTGTTGGGAAGAAAATGCAGAGCGACCTGGAGAGCCCGTGCAGTGTTCGACGAGAGCTGCGGCTCGCAACGTCTTACCAGCGAGCCCTCCATGCCGCTTATGGGAGGAGCACAATGCCAGATATCAAGAAATGAGGGACTCTTGCTGCCTCCGAAGGGAGCTGCGGCTCTGCTGCACCGGAAGGGAGAGTCCCTCTTGCGGCTGAGTACGAGGCGCGGTTTGTTGCATCTGATGGAGGGCTCTCACTGCGACTGAAGGGAGCCAGCGACTGTATCCCATCGGGAGGGAGATCCCTGGCCGCCATAGAGTATGCAACATAACTCGGACGGGGGGTTCACACTGCGACCGAAGGGAGCCGTGGGTCTGCTGCACCAGAAGGGAGAGCCCCGTCAGATGCTAAATAGGCAATGAGATTGGAGCCGCGGTTTGGCGCGTCGGATGAAGGGCTCCTAATGCAACCGAAGGGAGCCAGCGGCTGTACCCCATCGGGAGGGAGATCCCTAGCCATCGTGGAGCATGCAACATAACTCAGATGGGGGGTTCACACTGCGACCGAAGGGAGCTGTGGGTCTGCTGCACCGGAAGAGGAGCCCTAGTCCGATGCTGAGAAGGCAAAGAGACGCGACTGTTGGAGGGACTCCCGCTGCATCCGAAGGGAGCTGCGGCTCTGCTGCACCGGAAGGGGGAGTCCCCCATTGCGGGTTTATGGAGGCACGGTTTTTTGCCTCTGAGGGTTCTCCCAGCCTCCGTAGGGGGTTCGCAACTCTGCAGCAGGAGTGCTGCCCCGGAGGGGAGAGCCCTGATTGACACTAACTAGAATACGACTGTTGGAGGGACTTTTGCTGCGTCCGAAGGGAGCTGCGGCTCTGCTGCACCGGAAAGGCGAGTCCCCCTTGCGAAGCGAGGCATGGCTTGATGCGTCTGATGGAGGGCTCTCACTGCGACCGAAGGGAGCCAGCAGCTCTATTCCCCCGGGAGGGAGAACCCTATCCGCCCTTGAGCATGCAACATAACTCAGACGGGGGGTTCACCCTGCGACCGAAGGGAGCCGTGGGTCTGCTGCACCGGAAGGGAGAGCCCCATCAGATGCAGAATAGGCAAGAAGATTCGAGGAACGGTTTGATGCATCGGATGGAGGGCTCCTGCTGCGACCGAAGGGAGCCAGCGGCTGTGTTCCCCCGGGAGGGAGATCCCGGTCCGCCCTTGAGCATGCAACATAACTCAGACGGGGGGGTTCACCCTGCGACCGAAGGGAGCCGTGGGTCTGCTGCACCGGTAGGGGAGCCCCGTCCGATACGGAGTAGGCAAGAAAACGCGACTGATGGAGGGACTCTCGCTGCGTCCGAAGGGAGCTGCGGCTCTGCTGCACCGGAAGGGAGAGTCCCCCTTGCGACTGTATAAGCGGCTTAATTTGATGCATCGGATGGAGGGCTGTCACAACGACCGAAGGGGGCCTGTGGCTCTGCTGCACCGGGAGGGATACCCCCATCTGCCGCTGAGCGCGCAGCGCAACTCAATGACAGATGAAAGGCTCACACTGCGACCGAAGGGAGCCACTGCCCAGCTGCACCGGAAGGGAGAGCCCTGTCCGATGCTGAAATAGGCAAGGAGATTGTAACGATGGCTGGAGGGCCCTTACTTTGGCCGAAGAAACGATAACTGAGAGGCTTCTATTATTCAAGTACACAACATGATTTAAGGAGGAATATATAACTTTTTTTTTTTTTTTTTTTTTTTTTTTTTTTTTTTTTTAAATGTCTGATGAACAACAACCGAGGGCATCTATCGGATTATGTGAGAGGCCCCTTTTGAGCTGCTTAAGATTAGGGCTGAAACGATTCCTCGAGTAACGCGATTACAAAAAATGATGTAGGCAAATTCCTCTGCTTCGAAGCCTCTTTTAATTTATTCTAAATCTCACGTCGGGTTCTTTCGCAATGAAATTTTTTTTTTTTTTTTTTTTTTTTTTTTTTTTTTTTTTTTTTTCTCTTTTTGAATGAATTAATCAAAATAGGTAATTGCACTTACATCCGATTCACGAATTAATATCTCTAAATATTAAGACGGAACAGTGTTTAAATGTAAATCCTGCATGTTCTGTGTGTCTCTGTTAATGAATGGAGCAGGAGCGCGACTTCCTTTTTCACACACACACTGAAGCGCGCATTACTCTCACGGTAATTTCTGCGTCTGCTGTCTCACTAAATGAGGACTTGAACACATGAACAACATCTCCAGAACTGCTCTGACAGTCAGTTCATGAGCATTTGACTTTAAGTAAAACTAGCGTCACATCACATACACAGAACTGAAAAGGTACGTCAAACCGACTAAATAAAGGTCCGGGGTCCTGACATTTTATCCTACCCATCAGATTTACTGTGCATGCGCACATCAGTATAATTAAGCAACAACACATTTTGTTACTCGAAAATTTTTTTTTTTTTTTTTTTTTTTTTTTTTTATACCAGAGTCGTTGATGAAATGAGGGTCCATCGTGAATTTAGATTGGGCGTTCCGGAGTTAGACAAAAGCGAGCCTGATGAGGTTGAATTGGAGAATGGACATAAAATATTTATTTATTTATTTATTTATTTATTTATTTATTTATTTTTGAGGCTCTTGCGGCAGCGAGAATTGCGGCAGTAGGGAAGGATGGAAAGGGCTCCTGCGGGAGCAGACACTGCTATGGCAGTGGTGAAATATAGGTAGAGGCTCCTGCGGGAGCAGACACTGCTGCGGCAGTGAGGAAAAAACAGAAAAGGCTCCTGCGGGAGCGGTCAATGCAGCGGCGGTGGGGAGATACAGAGAAAGCTCCTGCGGAAGGATGGCTGAAGTGAGGATTGACCATTACAGATAGATAGGGCATGTTAGGAGAGTTAGCTATGGTAGATTAGGAGTTTTAGTGAAAGGGGATGAGCTGGCGTTAGAGGGGTTGGCTGAAGAGGGTTCGAGATAGATATATAAATAAATAAAATAATCGGCCTGACCAATAATAGGTCTTGGTACCCTCTGCCTTCTGGCAAATCTGGAGCTGGAGGCCACTGAACAGAAAAATGGTTAGTAGCATGAGGGAGCGGAAGAGTTGAGGGCGCGTTTACGAATGGAGGCGGCCTCACGTTTGCTTCAGCTGCTGTAGCTGTTGGCTGATTTGACAATTGCTCAAACCTTGTCTGAATTAATACAGTCCTGTTGGAAAAGCATCTTTTCCTCTTGTTTTGGCCTTTGGGCCCTTTTAAACAGCCTCCGGAGCAGATAAATTTGGGATGCTGTTTTCCTGTTGTAGTATGGACTGTGAAAATAGAGGCTTTGAAACAATGTAGCATGTTTAGTTTTATAAACCATTGTACCAATAGACATGTCTATAGCAGTAACGTTAATTGCAGTAATTCAAATTCAAGCCGTTTCTAAAGACATTTACTTTGCATGCTTTTCATATAACAGTCCTAAAAAGACGATAGAAAATTTACTCACACTTGTTGTTCTGCAGCCAAACACGAGGCAGTAGCGTGAAAAATTCTGAATAATCATGCCAGTAAATGGTGAAATATGTCCTTAAATAATTGATCCTGCCGGAATAATTGCATGAAACTTATGTCTGTATCATCTCAGTGAGGTTTAAACATGCACAGTAAAGCAAATGTAATGTCTTTAGACATTTCGGTGTGGATGACAACTCTGCAAAAAGCCTTTGCTTCGTGGTTAAAAAGTGGCATCGTCATCGGACAAAGTTAAGTCATAACGCCGTTTAACAAATTTTGGCGTCTTCATAAGCGCATTCTATATATAACGTCTATTTAAATTGTTCAGATGAGCAAATCACGAGGTTTTCTTGCATGATTAGCATTTTAATTGTTTGGTCAGACGGTTCATATATTGATCTATATATTCACGTTCATAAATCGGGGATTAAACGTGGAATTTATCTTTTGTATGCTAAATATGTAAACAATATGTGCACAGTACCTATGACTGCGCTTTACATTTTGCAAGATTGACATGCTAAATGGCTAACTGACCCGGTTTACTCTCATCTTAACAAAATTGATAAGAGTTCCTTGCGTTTACGAACGACATGGATCCGTTTAATCAACTCGACATGTATACCGGTTTAGTCCTTTCGTTCACGAATGAGAGCTCTCGATCTCTGAGACTCATATGAAACTCGCTCATTGTGGATGACAACTCTGAAAAATTCTTCATGAATGAGTGTAAACCGAGAACGATTCGTTCGCCTAGAAGATTCATTCGAAAAAACGATTCTTTCACGAACGACATGCCACTACAACAACGCACGGTCTTCGCCGCTAGTGGAGGCAGCATCGAACTGCGACACGGCTGAAAAAGCGAGAGAGGTTTACTGCGGGGAGAACTGGAGCACGGCTGCGATCCAGCATTATAATAGAGCCCGGTCCTGGCGAGAAAATCGTGTTGCCGAGTGAGGCGAGCTCAAGGATTTGCACGAGCTTTTGGCCACAACGTGTGGCTTGGCGAGAAGAGCAGCTGACGCGATGACGCTTGTTGGTGTTCGGCGGATAGATATCTTCGTCGGAAGGAAGATTGGTCCTGTGATAAGATGACGGACAGCGCGAACCGAATGCTGACAGAGCGAACCGAATGCTGACAGACGGTCTATGCCGAAAAACTGTCGTGGGACAGGAGGTAGGAAGACTGGATATATATATACGTGTGCGTGCTATAAGATGATTAGCTAAACGAGATGCACCTGTACCAAATTGGATGATTATCTGATCGTGCTTCTCCCGAACTTTGTTAATAAAACCACATTTAAACGCTCTCTTGACAATCATTTAATCATCTTGTACTCTATTTTGTTCATGTTTTTGTCTGTTTGACCAAACTCTGAGAACAGTCTTTATCTAAAAAAAACAATGAAAAAGATACACGGCTGGTGGGCCAGATCAACATTAAAAGTTTCACAATAGTTTAGAAGAGTGGATTTCACTATTACACTGTAAAAAAAAATCCCGTAAAAAAACGGTAAAATTCCGGCAGCTGGGGTGCCGGAAAATTACCGTTAAATAACGTGCACATTAAGTAACAGTAATTTTCCGTAATTCAAAAATACAGTTTTTTGCTGTAATTTTACATATTTTCTGTATTTTCTTCAGCTTTTAATGTTTGATAAGATGTTTTACATAAATATTGTGGAAAGTTAATAAGAAAAAAACCATTAAATTATCATAAAGTTTGAACACTGCTTTAATTCAAATAATCAGCCGTAAGTGCAAAAATGTGTTTTAATAATTTATTGACCAATCTGCAAGAATATACAAATAGTTTGTTCAGGACTGCAATTTACTAATATTCTTTGTACAAAACTGCAACAATATACCAGTATAGAGATTATAGCTAAACTGCAACAATATTCCAATAAAAAAATAAGCCCAAAAGTTTAAATTAGATCACAACTGCAACCACATACAATTCAGTTTTTTTTCATAACTGCAACAGTATATAATATATATATATATATATATATATATATATATATATATATATATATATATATATATATATATATTTAATAACTGCAACAACACACAAAAGAATTGTTCAAAACTGCAACAATATAGCAAATTGGTAAACAAATAAAAAATAAGAATTAATTTGTCCTTAAAACTGAACCACCTGTGAACAGATTAATTCATCTTGACAACAGATGATGCATTAAAAAAAAAAAAAATCAACCATGAAAGCAAATAATCAGCAAGTATTTTAAGTCTTTGACACTGTCAAGAATTTCTGCTAGGCAATGTAGGAAGATCTGACACTCCAAGTTTTACTCCATCCTTTCAAAGTCCGCAATCTTGTTAATCAGTGAAAGAACCTTTGGACTGACTGCTGATTTCTTTCTCGATGTGGTCTTCTCCACTTTCGATCCCTTCTCGGGGTTCATCTTAAAAAGGAATCTGTTGAGTAAAAAAAACATATTTAGTAATAAAACATGGACTGTACCATATGCTGTGAATATATTTAAAATAAAAGCAGAACAATAAGAACTTGTAAAGGGCATGCTTGTGGTGGATGTTGTGAAGAAGTATGTGAGAGGTAGTTGTGTGTGAGGCAGACTAAGAAGGTTGTGACAATGTAAGAGAGTGTGTTGTGTGAGGATGAGAGTGTGAGGATGCATGTAGGGCTGCACAATTAACCACATGCAGTTGTCAGATGCATTTGCAGATGAATCGCATTAGATTATGAACAGGATACTGCATAGCTTGTCAGTGAACTACAGCTCTGTTTATTAAATGTTGCTTAATTTGAAAACAGGTGATGGATATTTACTACTAATCACAGGACCGACTTTAATGACGAGACACGCCTGAAAAACGCATGTGATTAATTATGCAGCCCTAGAAGGTTGTGTGGGGATGCGTGTGAGAGTATGTTAGTGTGTGTGAGAGTGTGTGTGACTGTCTATGTGAGAATGTTTGGATGTTTGTATAAGGAAGTGTGTGTGAGAGGATGCGTGTGTGAGAGTGTGTGAGTGTAAGGATGCATTTGTAAGAATATGTGAAAGTGTATAACTGTGTGTGAAGATGCGTGTGAGAGTGTGTGTGTGTGAGAGAGAGAATGTGTGTGAGGTTGCATGTGTAACTGTCTATGTTAGAGTGTGTGGATGTTTGTATTAGAATGTGTGTGAGAGTGTGTGTGAGGATGCGTGTGTGAGAGTGTGTGAGTGTAAGGATGCATTTGTTAGAGTATGTGAAACTGTGTAACTGTGTGTGTGATGATGCGTGTGAGAGTGTGTGTATGAGTGAGGAAACGTTTCTGAGAGTGTGTGTATCTGAGAGTATGTAAGTGTGAGGATGCATTTGAGAGAGTGAGTGTGTGTGTGTGTGTGTGTGAGGATGCATGTGTGCAAATGTGGACGTGAGTGTGCGAGTGTGAAGATGCATTTGTGAGTGTGTGTATGTGAGAGTGTGTCAGTTTGAGGATGTGTGTGTGACCGTGTGTATATGTGAGAGTGTGAGGATGCATATGTGACATTGAGTGTGTGTGTGAGAATGCATGTGAGAGAATGTGTATGTG
This sequence comes from Carassius auratus, assembly GCF_003368295.1. Lineage (NCBI taxonomy): Eukaryota > Metazoa > Chordata > Actinopteri > Cypriniformes > Cyprinidae > Carassius > Carassius auratus. The sequence goes on along the minus strand of NC_039247.1, from coordinate 9,177,801 downwards.
AGTGTGAGGATGTGTGTGTGTGACTGCGTGTATGTGAGTGTCTGTGTGTGTGAGTAGGCATGTGTGACTGTGTGTGGGTGCGTGTGTGACTGTGTGTGAGAGTGTGTGTGTTAGAGTGAGTGTATGTAAGGATGCGTAATTCAGTGTGTGTTGAAAAAGTGTGAGTGTGTGTGAGAACACACGTGTGAGTGTGATATGTGTGAGAGTGAGTGTATGAGTGTGTGTTTTTACCTTTGCACAATCTCTTGCGTTTCTCCTTGGTTTCCTGGGTATGAAATGTTCAAGCAGTTGTATGAAGCAAACATCAGAGCGTTGCAGAAGATGGTGATGTGGTCGTTAACTATGACTGGGTGAACAGAAAACATAAAGTTCATAAACCATAAACACCACAACTATTACAAGTGTAATATGTGAACATCTTTGCATTTTGCAACTCACCCTTTCATGTTGACCATGGTTTTAGCACTCACTGAACTTATCTGTAAGGAGAAAAAAAGCATGTAAATGTGAAATTTTAAGGAAATCTACAAAAATACAAAGAAATATATTGATAAATGTTTTATATCTATGGTTCTGAACCTTATCTGCGCCACCTGTTCATCCCTATCAGTGAGTCTATCAATAATCCCTATAAGCTATAACAGTCTTTAATTATAGAAGGGTGATTAAAACAGAAGTTGTGAAACTTTTTTCCCTAGGCGTAGATTACAAGATTACAAGGTTATATGAATTCTCAGATGACACACTGCAGACATTGTTTTTTCATTCACAATTTTAACTGGTCAATGGTTTCACCAGCTTTTTGAAACACTTTTAATATTTTAAATATTTGCTTAACCGATAGACAGATATAAAGGGTAACCAACAGAAATAATTTATTAAAAAGTGATTAAATACTGACTGTAACGATATTTCAGACCCTCAATAAGACTATATCTGGAAGTAAAAGAGTAAAACATGCAGACAAATTAAAGTAGTTAAGTGAATTTCATTATACAAGCGTAATAACCAGTGCTTGAAGAGGGAGAAATGCAGACGAACATAACGTTTCAAATCGCGCGTCACTTTAAGCGCTGGTCCTAATGAGTCTGTTTCTAAATTCAGAATTTTCATCCAATCTCGCCTCGAAAAATATTTTTTTTTTTTGCTTTTAGACGACGCCTACTATTATGTATATCAAAACTGATTAAAAACACTGCATTATGCGTCGAAGTTCGGTAAAGTTGGCAACATCTACATATTCGAACTTAACATTAACTGAGCTAACTGTTAAATTTATGAGTTCTTAAACCACAAATGATAATAATATTTAATAACAGTATCGTAGACAACCAGCTAACGACTTTCCTTAAAGTAAGCCTGTTTTTCCCTCAGGGACAAAATAACATTAGAAGTTAACGTTACCCACACTTAACGACTAACGGCACTGGTCAGCGCCGAAGTTTGAAATACTGGTTTAACGATTCAAAAAGGTAAACATTCTAAATTTTAGAACTCATATATAGTAGAAATAGCATTTAGTAATGACCAAAATGAGAAAACGTGAACTTTACCTGCTTATTTTCGCCTCAGATTGAAGATTGACCGTGAAACTGAAGGTCGAGTTATTCCTTCTGCGCGCGCAGCAGCTCCACTGCGTGCTTGGAGGAGAATGTGTCCTTGCGCTAGGGCGGGAATTCCTTCAGTTCGAATATTACATTTTTTATTTTTTTTAATTTTAATATCAGCATATTATTATATTATTATATCAAATTATGAAACGGTACTATGAGAATAAATCCGTAATAAAACACCAAACTGAGCAGAACTATTTTGACAAGCGGAAGAAGATGTGGTCAGTTGACAGTACTTTGGAAATACGATTCTTTCGAGAAGGATTTTTCAACAAACCTGTTCAAAAAAGGATTAACCTGCTCTTTTATGCAAACACGCAATGTAGGCTACATATACAACATATTATATCAATAGTAATAATAATAATAATAATAATAATGAACGTTAACTTTTGTACAGTTGTTATTTATATTTTTAATCTATTAAAAATATGGCATTATATTATTAATGCCACACACACGTACACACACACACACACACATACTGCACATACTACATATAAATATAGCGCATTATGTGAAATAAATCTTCAAAAATATTTTTGGGATGTTATGCACATTGACATGTTTTTCATGTGATTTTACATAAGATATGTAAATTTACAGTCTCTTTCTGTAATTTTACAATTTTAAACTGTATTTCAAAATTACGTGGAAAAAACTGTAAAATAAAACAGTAAAATTCTGTAAAATTACAGTTTTTTTTTACAGTGTAGGTCATTGTTATTCTGATACACATTTCCTGTATAAAAGAGTATAACCTTTTCAGCTGAATGTAGTGCAATCTTATGGATCTTAAACGTAATCACGTTACAACAAGGTGACAGTCCCTCTAGCAAATCCGTCAAAAGTGGACAAAGCAGAAAAATCTCAGCGCACGGTAGATGATAATGCTTACGACCAAAGGGGAGTACGCATAGGCCTACTCTTTAATGTCAAGCGGCAAATGCTGAAACAATGTGAATGTGGTCATCGGCTATATGAACAAGAGCTATCGATGTTGGGGCGATATTGTCATGCTGTAAAATTCCTATGAACAGGCAGTGTATGTTTGACCGCAGTCAGGGAAAACTGCAAAACAACGTGTCAACAGATCGGTCGACTATCTCTGGTAAAAACAAATAAATAAATTATACATGTTTACGAGTCACACATTGAAAATTTTTGTCTTATGTGACCATTACAGCTAAAATCACTGAATTATGAAATGCAAAAGTGTGTACGGTATTTTTCTATAACCGTTACAAAAGTGAGAACGTCGTAGTTCTCAAATGTGTTTGTATTACAACGGTAGCCGATCTAACAAATCTGGAGAAGTGGAGAAGCAAAGATGTTTAGCACATACACACGTACACAAGAGATGTTGCTTTATTTGAATCGAAGAAGATGGCCGTAGGAACTGATAACATTCTTTAATGTCGTCGTGTCGTGTTTTGTCAAAATAATAAAAAAGTTTGGGCAAATGTTGAATAATTTTTCTTAAATGAATAGAATACGCTCACCCCGCTCTCTTTCCCACGCAAGAGTTAGCATGAACTTACAGGAGTCTTAAAACAAAATGTGAATTGTGTCATCCGCTATCCGAACACGATGAGTAAATCTAACGGAGTAATAAAAATATCATTTACAAATCAACATTTAACAAAAAAAAAAAAAAAAAAATACTTTAACAATTGTATTCTGAATTCTATATGCGTTGTAAACGTTAGTTTTCTTGCTATACTCTTTCTTAGTGATTTGGTCGCTCGAATACACAAAAGGTTATGGATAAAATGTATCTCACAAGAGTGTGGAAACTTTAACGCGCTCAAACTTAAACGAGTGTACAGTTTGATTTGTTTAGGTTGAAATAGTTTTAAGGGTAAAACAGCTAGACTTCATTTTTTATTACGATGACGCCGCACAAAGATCGCATAAAAACGTACGGTCCGACAAACAAATTGCGAACGTCCGTCCAAAATCTTGATACGGCTAAATCTCGAAGTGTAAGAAAAATGTCATTTACAAAACATTGGGATTCTTAGATGTGAAACACCCTTGACACGATCTGCTGGCCTGCGCAAAAAATAGTCATAAATGTTTTAGCACAGCTATTTACACAAATAGTATGAGAACTGTATATTGTTTCACTCGCATAGAAAATTAATTACCGCTTTATCCGGGTCAAAGGGAAATGATGATAATAGTTGAAACATCCTTAGCTCGTACATTTCTTTCTTTTTGAAAAATCACAGCTGCTGGTGATTACTGTTTTTTAGTAAACCATTTAACATTACACGATGCCTACAAAATAGTCAAAGCGTATGCTTTCTGTTCTAGGTAAGAACATTTACACCGAGTGTTATAGGCCGGGTAAATAATTTGAAAATAGTATTTCTGTCGAATGAGAAAAGTTCAGTCGTACATTTAAAAAAATTTCTGATGTAGAAATTATGTTTCTGCCAAACATATCCAAAGAGAAAGGGTTTTCCTCTCTGGAGAGAAAAGCACTCGGGTGCATAAATTATATGAAGAGACGATGCCGGTCAACGCGTTATTAAAAAAAAATAAGACGATAGACGGTGTGCCTTGCTTTAGTGACACACAACGTGTTTAAACACGTTTCAAATTGTAGGTGTAATTATTTGACTGACTATAAGCAAGATGTTTATTTGTTATTTTACAGTACGCATACAATCTACAGGATAGAAGGATGGGGATATAGTAAAATACAACTATAAACTTTTAAGAAAAGTTAACTTTCATTACACTATTGTAAAGGGATCTTACAGCAGGCTAAATGAAAAGCACTACGTAATAAGGCTGAAGGGCAAACAACTAAAGGAAAACATACGTTAGGGGGGATACTGTCGGTTAAATATATTGTTTTAAATAAGGAATATAATATGGATAGTACTTTTAATACAAAATATATAAAAAATAGAACTACAGCCTGTTAGATGTACAGGCGGTCATTTTAATATTTTTGCTTTTAAATGGAGGTATTTTGGGACGGCTAAGCAGAGGGCCTGCAAATGTCTTTCCTGCTCTGTGTCTGAAAGTACCGTGGATATGTGAAAGGTTTACGACCGTAGCAACGCACATAAATTACATCTCTAGGACGTGTGGGTCTTTCCTGAACCATCTTTAATGGTTGAATACCATCGAGGGTCTTTCTTCTAAAAGATAAAACAACTTCATCTAAACTTCACAGTCTATACTGTGACAAACAAACGAGCTCCTCAGTATAGATTTAAAGCAAAATCAATATTTTAAGTTTTATTTTTAAAAAACATACAGAAAGACTTTGGCTTCATGTTTCATTGTGTGTGTGTGTGTGTGTGTGTGTGTGTGAGAGAGAGAGAGAGATAGAGAGAGAGAGAGAGAGAGAGAGAGAGAGAGAGAGTATGTGTGTGAGAGAGGGGGGGGGGGGAGTGTGTGTGTGTGTGTGTGTGTGGGTGTGAGGGAGAGAGAGAGAGAGAGAGAGAGAGATGGTATGAAAACTTTGAAGATGGTGCTAAAAATAAGAACTTTAAAGAATCTAAAGTGATTAATGCATGACGCATCTAATATAATATAATCATATATACGAAATGATATAATATGATATAAATAATTTTTATTATATAATATTATATAAAAAATTTAAAATATTTTAGATAATATATATCATCATTTTGTTGAATTAAGAATCAACGGACATCAGATGTACTGGGGGTACTGATTATTAAAAAACATTACATTAATGTTAGCTTTGAAATAATGTACACCATTGACTTAGATCATGCGGTCTGGAACTCCACCCTCGCCTGCGCGGGGTGTGTGTGAAGCAGCCCCTCAGGTCTCACATACATTTCACTACGGGGACCTGTGAGATTCTGTTTATGATTTAATCATTTTTATTTTATTTTTTAAGTCGTATTATTTTATTTTGGGGATATTTCATTCATGTTTGGACATCTCTCACCGGTCTAAAACTGTAAGGCATAATTTTTTATATGTATCATCAGAAATGTTTATTGTATATATACTATGCTATCACATTTAAAATAAGTTATCTTTTTAAAAAAAGAAGAGTATGGTGTGTTTTATAAGTTTGATTAACTTAAATGTTGAATACCTTTTTTTGTTTAATGAATTGCTTTAGTAGCCCGATGTCATTATATAATTATTTATTTTCATATTCTTTAAACCCTGGAGTCTGAGTGGGTTTTGGGGGCTGGAGATATTTTGACACCCCTCAGACGTTGGTGTTTTTCATTATCCTAAAACGTATTAGTGGCTAAAAGTCTGAATATCCCATAATATGTGATCAGCATGATTGTACATGTCTGTAATTTTGAGAAGGCTGCGTTTATGATTAGTTTTTGTTTAAAATATGTTTAAAATGTGTTTGTATATGTTGTATAAGTATTGATTGAATACATGATTAAAAAAAATGTATGATAAAATTATTTGTTTTGGTTTAGTAACATGTCTGTTACTGCGATGTGTTTTATAAAAACGATGAATACTTGTTTAAAATGTATGTTCCGGTTTAGTAACATGCCGTCATATATAATTTAATATTGTTTAAAATAGAGATAAGTCTCTTTTTAACTTGATATGTCCACACGTATGTCCGCTTGTTTATATGGTTTATCAGAATACAAATTTGGATATTATAGTGGATATTATAGTGATATAGCCGTGGATATTATAGTGATATAACAAGGTACGTGTGGCTTATGATGAAATTTATAGGCTAGTCATAATTCAGATCGCTTAAAAGTGTACGTGCATGCAGCATTTTATTGTATGGTGGTACTGTAGTTGTACGGTTAAAATAAATAATTAAACAGCTTTTTGAAAAAGATATGATATAAAGATGGATATAAAAGGTTTTAAATATAATATAGAAAATGTCTTGCAACAAATAATGTGAAATGAATTTAACTGAATTGTGTCAATGACACGTCCGGGTTCCTCAATAGACCATATTCTTCATTCTGTTCAATTATATATTTTTTCCCCGATCCTGGTAAAATGTATATTTTTAGTGATGAACAAAACTAATGTAAATGTTTTGTTTTATATTGTTTGTGAATGTATAATGTGTTTATATTCATTAAAAGAAGAAAATAAGACTTGGAGACGAATGTGTGTACACAGGCATTAGAGGGAGAGAGAGGGAGAGAGAGAGGGGTACAAGAGATGCTAGCCGCGCACCAACCGTAATTCATAGGTGAACCGTCAGAAAACTGTCAAAAACATGGTACTCCCGCGTGAGATATGTTTGGTTTTTAATTAAAAAATGGCTTTGAAGATATTATGATTTTGCAGTAAATTCCGACGAGTGTGCACTGTGGCGTGCAAACACAGACGCTGGATCAAAGGTGTGTGAAAATACCTTCTTTCTGCTCTCAAAAAAAAAAAAACATTGGATCTTGTTTATCTGAAACAGTCGGTTTCAGTATATTTTTTATACAGTTTAATTTATAACCTTTTTTAAAAGAACAGAATGTTTTTTCAACCTTGGTTAAATCGCTTTACATTATATAAATTATAGAATGTTTTATATATAAATGTGAAATAACTAAAATGTGTTTTAGATTATATAAATTGTAAAATGTTTTATATATAAATGTGAAATAACTAAAATGTGTTTTAGATTATATAAATTATATAATGTTTTATATATATAAATGTGAAATAATTAAAATGTGTTTTAGATTATATAAATTATATAACTGAAATGTTTTTCAACCTTTAATTGTTTTATATATATAAATTATAGGATGTTTTATATATATATATATATAAATGTAGAACACACCGACCCCATTTATACACTGCTCATAAACGTAATGGGAGGGAGAGAAGCCGTATATCCACACACACACACACACACACATAACCGTATAACTGTGATAAACTTCAAACAAACTAACTGACACAAACTTCAAACAAGCTATCTGGCACAAACTTCAAACAAACTAACGGTCAATAGGGTAAAACTTTCTGTCAAAACCACATGATCGATGTGTGGGGAGTCTTTCATATACCTTTATAATTTAGAACTAACTAGGTCAATAGGGTAAAACTTTCTGTCAAAACCGCATGATCGATGCGTGAGGAGTCTTTCATCTTCCGTTTAAACTAGCCGTCAAAACCATGATTTAAAACTAATTAGGTCAATAGGGTAAAACTTTCTGTCAAAAGCACATGATCGATGCGTGGAAAGGTCATAGGTTAACCCTTGAACTCATTTGTCCCGCCCATCCATCATAAGGTTACCGGAAGTTCAACCTGTCAAAAGGTCAAAGGTCAAAGTCATAAATCATCTTGACAGAAGCAGTATTATAGGTACTACTGGCATACAAATTGAAATTATTCTTGGTAATCAGTGTGTATGATCCATACCGGTCAATTTAATGTGATATGACTGAAAATAAAGTACGCTCATACTTAAAAATGAAAACTGTAAACCAAATTAAATTAAATCTCATTAAACCTGAACAGTTAACTCAACTTTAAATGGCATCCTCGAGCAACAGCGATGCGAACAAAACAGTCGGATGAATGATTCAATGAGTCACTCAAAAGAAAGTCACTTGAGCCAATGGGTCACACCTAGATGGAATTATAGCCGTCTGGAGGGAATCTGAAAATAGTGGGTCTTCCAGAGAAAGCTGTGGGTTCCAGCCTACTCTCAGCATTCCTGCTAGACTTCGATAGGGTCCACAGATCTCCCACCTCGCTTCTAATATTCCGAATTCAGCTCAGAGAAGTATTTTAGTTCCATTTCTATGATTCATAGATAAAGTATTAATTCTGAAAATGGCTCTGGAGAAGATGGTCACTCACAATGCCTCAGATTGCTGATTCTACTCAGATTTGTTGGCTGGTCTGCTGAAGAAATGGCCTGTGAGTTTGTGACCTTGGGTAAACCTCTGGCCTTACATGTATATCGGGTAATTCACTTTTCCAGCCAGGCTCAGATGTTGGGTTTACCAGGTTTGTTTTATGATACGCTTCTGTTCGTATTTGGGCTCTCATACTTTGTGTATCTTTGCAGGTTTTAAATCTTATACTTAACACTTAAATTACTAACCTTTTAATGGAAGTAAGAGGAAGAAGTTTAACATTCCCTTTAAAAAAAAAAAAAGAAAAAAAAAAAAAAAACCCACACACACTACTGCACTATTAGGCTACTGAAAACTCACTTATCTGATAAAGAACATACAAAAGTAGAAAAAACATTGGGTTGGTAAGTTTTATTTTTCCTCTTTTACTTCAGAGGAGGGACACTGCAATTCCGATTCATAAATATATTTATATATTCTCAAGCCTACAGGTTCTGAAGATTTGTGTTAACTTCTTGGACGACAATCACTGTAGGAATGTCTATGATCCAAATTGCCATTTATTTGTCATGATGGAAGTCTAGATAAATCCTCACCCCACTTTTTATTTGGTTGTAAATCCTCAGTTTGCAAAATACTTGTAAGAAACTTGGTCTGTTGGATATTTGGAGAGAGCTGCATTCTAAAGACAGAGATAAGATGCAAGCATTGGAGCAGGAATCTGCTGCATTGACTGACTGAAACAGTGGAGAGTGGCTGAAGATTAATGGAAGGCCTGTGCAAATAGATCTGGGCTCATGAGCGCTGCTTGGCTCTGTGTGGTTTTTCATGTTGGGTCTGGTCTTCAGTCAGCACACAGAAAGAGATAACAAATAAATCCACAATACAGAGCTATATTGAGAGGATTTGGATGAGTACGCAATGATCACAAGAAAGTGATAACTCATAAACTCTAACTGAGACCTACCAGAGCAGTAACACTGTCCTTGATTTGAAGGTTCATGGGGAATCCAAATGCTGAGCAGATGACTGACAGTAATGGGACCAGAACAGCTCAGGCAAGCTGCTTCAAGAAGTAACAACAAGACCAGACACTGAGGTGGTGACAGGAAGGTGGCTTAGATTAGTGCAGACAGGTGAGGAGAATCAGAACTTTGGTGATTGTGAACGAGTAGGTTGGGCTGAAGGATCTGGCTTTGCTGATGAATTCTTGATTCAATTATTCAATAATGCCACTTACTGGTATAATGATATAACCTTCAGAAAGAATCACTGAAAACCCTAAGTTAGGGATGGCCGATATGAGTATCAGTTCAGAACAGTTCACAAAGCAAATTCTAAATGGAAGTGATCATCCCTATCCCCTTGGAGTGAGCAGGGCACGTGTGTGCCATTATGTATTCGTTTGTAATGCACTTGGCAAAGTGAGCGACGTAATTTGCTCATTATCTTCAGAGGGCATTTTCCTGTGTTTGTCAGCAGATGTGCAGGTTTACTGTCATAAATGTTTTTATTGTTGTTAGCATAACTGTGGCAAATAAACATACATTTTGTATTCTAAAAAGTTTTTTCAATATGCTAAATAATATATAAAAATGAAGCGTAGATTTGTTATGCTGCAGAATCTGCTGACGGACACCATGCTGCGTTGTCACGGGAACATGCCAGCTGAAGATAATGCTTTCATTAGGACGCCGCAGAGGCTGGCAACCGGGCGTGGCACAGGGGCTCTACATCGCCCCCTGGAACACAGTCAGAAATCTTGAACCATAGCTCACACACACTTGGATGTATTTATATGAAACTCAGTACACTTATAGATCTCATTGAGCCAAACAACTTTCGCGCTCTATGTGATAGACTCCGCCCAACAGGAAGTCAGCTATTCAGGGATGTTTAAAAAAAGCATGCTCTGGAATTTAAAATACTCCTCTGAGGTTTTCCACCCATTTGCCACAAAACACGGTGAACATGATCTCAAGACATTGAAGATGAAAATTTGTGAGGGGATTTTTGATATCTTGAATGGTTTGCCCATGGTGAGGTTTTGAAATTAGGGCAAAAAATGAGAAACAGGAAATGCCTAATAACATCCACATACATTGCCTGAGTTTCATCAAGCTTCATCGGTTTGTTCGGTGTATGATACTGATCGTATGTATGTGACTATTAAGAGTCAACATTATAGCGCCCCCAACTGGCAGCTGGAAGTGAATAATTTTCAAAATGCTTTGAATTCACTTGCTTTGCCAAGTGCATTCCAAGTGCATTGCAAACGAATAGGCCTACACAATTGCACTCACATGCCCTGCTCACTCTAAATTCCCCATCTAAGAGGATAGAGATGATCACTTCCATTTGGAATTTTCCCCGTGAACAGCTCTGTACTTGTATCAGCACATCCCTACTATAAGTAGACTGACATCCTGTTGAGATCAGACAAACAGAGCAAAAAAAGATTATAAAAAACAGTACTCTTGCAATGACTCATATCCAAATTTAACAAAATTCACTCGTCTTCTTTGTAGCAACTGTTAATCTTAAATCTCGCTACAAATAAGGCTACAATAAGAGAGCTGGCACATAATGCAGCCAAGATTGTTCCCAAAAACAAATATCCACACTGTCATCAGTTTAGTTCATTATTGATGTGCACAGACATCACAATGGTAAACATAGTCATATAATGTAAAACAAAATTAGAACATGTTACATAACAGCAACACATGAAAAATCTCAGTGGAGCTTTCCTATCCACACTAGCCTCCACCATAACCTGTGGCAACATGGCATTATTATCATCATTCAGTGAAGCAGATCGGGGTGGAGCATTCTCTAGTTCCACATAATCATGATGGATGCACTGGGGCAATGCACCCGATAGCTCCCTTCTCCCATCAGCACACATTCCCCTAATCACTTTAGACACCAAGATGCCCAATCTAGTCACGCATAATAACCTAACTAGAAGTAGATGATGCAATGTTGCCTCTCTCACTTCTGTGAGTGAGTATCAAACAGTGATTGCTATATGCAGTAGGACAAGTCATGAAGCTTTTCCTAAGCTTGGATTTGGTCTCTTTCCTATTGGTTACAATAGGTTACAGTCCACTGAACTGCAGCATGTTAATGCCATAACCCAACAAAACTCATGGCTGCCCTCCTTGGATACACGGCAATCCACTGCTTGCATCTACTGCTGTCTAAGCCTGGATGTTCTTCATGGTTTATATCGGAGTTCAGACCAATTAACCTTCAAGCTGCAAACATCTGAGACTTTCAGCTAACCCTTATGTTAGTGTGCAGGCATGGGGTATGGGAAAATTCAGACAAGGAAAGGTTAATCTAAGATTCCGAGCACAGGGCTGCACCTGCCAAAGCCAGAGTTTGAAATGGATAGTTGATAGTAAAAGAAATATTGCATGCCATAAGAGCAAAGTGCTTCATTAATCTAATGTTCCTTCTTCTCGCTGACTCATTTTCTTTATCTATGCCCTAGACCCCGTAGTGTGCACCGGACAGTATTATTTAAACATTTATTCTGACCATTACAGATATCCTTTTTTTTTTTTTTTTTTTTGGCGGGGGGTGGGGGGATGTTAGAGAACCTAAGGCAATTTAGCTAGGGAATTAGAAAAAGTCAAATATTCTTGTCTACTTTTTGAAAAAACAAAAGAATGCAGCTTTAACAAGTTCTGCATACTGCATTTTGATTAGTACTGAAAAAGAAAAAAAAACTAAAAAAGGAAAATGATTTGAAAATAGTTACAAAATTATTCCCTCAGAGTTGTAAAACTAAGGATGATTGTTATTGGCTTGCCCTTGATTTAACTTGTTTTAATAGGACATTACATTACATAAAATAAAATTCAAATTCCTTTTCCATAATGATCAACAAATTTTGAAAAAGCTGTGGGTGGTCAAATAATGCTTTATCAGATGTGATGCATTACAGATTCATGTAAGGTATTTGGATTTTACACTATTTTGTGTAATGACAAGATGGCATTGTGTCCTTGCCATATGTGGGGCAAACACCAGTAAGTCCCAGAGAATGCATTCTGTTTCTCTTTGGCAGATCGTATCCCCTTCTCTCTCCTTCCTCAATAGCTTCACCCAGGTTCACACTGCTTCTCCGGCATAGCATTCGCTCTCCTTTTCTTTTTGTAAGGCACTAGCTTATACATATCGATGATAAGCTTTTTAATTATATTTGTTTATTTTTTTTTTTCTGATTGAATCACAGAACGCTTTTGTGGAGCTGATGAGCTTGTCTGACTCATTATTTTTAATGAACCAAAAGTCTCCCGAGACCATCGGTTTCTCAACTCCAGCGCAGCAGCACCAATTAAACAGAGCAAGCTGTGATTATGTCAAGAGATTTGGCAGAGTGGCCTCTGTTGCTCTTCGGGTCACCATTGGAAACAGAAAACTGAGAAAGAAAAGGAGTGAAAGAGAGAGAGAGACAGGACTAAAAAGAAAGACACAGAGGGAGGTTGGTGTAGATTAGTTCAATGCTGTACAGTGGTTTGTCCAGCATCTAATGAAATCACATGGCAACCTTTGTGTCAGGCTTTCTGTTCTGTCCAACAGGGAATCTCAGCACAGTCGTTTTTCTATTACTCACACTCATACCAGACCTTTTTGCTCATGAGAGAAGGACTACGATTCCCCTGGACTATTTGCTGTCAGCCCAGGCTACTTCCATACGGAGTGTGTGTGATTGTGTGAGCATGTGTGTACAGGTTTATACTCCAAACCACTTATTCTAGGTAGAGTCACAGGAGGTCTTTTATAAACAGCATTTAGAGACCATCACAGATAGATTGAGAAAAGGGTAAATCTCAGTAAATAGCACCAATGTTTTATTTATCTCCGTTTTCCTTCTGGATATAGCTGGTCACTTGTTTATTGAGGGAGAAAAATCATGTTCAGGGAAAGAAAGACTCGAGACAGAATTCCACTTAAAACTGGGTTTATTTTTTTTTACTGTAAAACAGGTTAGGAAACATTTCCAGTGTACATTGCTGTGAAGAGGTTGTACAGGGATAAACAAACAGTTTAACTACCTTCCTAAAAAAGTCTCATATTAAATGCTGTGAACACTGAGCTAAAGAGATAGAAACTATGAGCTCATGCTCGATCCTTTAAAGTAGCAAATTGACAAGTTGAGCCAATCTGCTGAAGAAATATTGACCATTTAACTGAACTAAACACTATAATGTCATATACTGGCAATGTAGCCAGACTAAGAAAACCATACATGTTTACAGTCATCAATCTTCAATATGTTCTATATATTGTAATATAGGCTATTTAAAGTATTCTCATTGCTACTGACAAAGCTTAAAAATGATTAGCTTCACCTGTCAGGCTTTGGAGAAATTAAAGAGACAATCCAAATCTGGAAAATATATTTTTCTTAAAAACACCATAAGACAAAGAGTCTAATGATCATGATGCTGTCAATCATTCAGCATTTAATCAAATGAACCATTTCTAACAGCAGGATGCCAGCATAGAGACACAGGACAAGAATAATATAACCAATAATATCAAATAAAATATTGCTTTAAAAAAAAAAGATATATTAATGTATTGTTCTTAATATTTTGCTCTATAGGTCAAAATCTGGCTCTTTTCTGTTGCCAGGCAGGTAACACATTAATACCACACCAGAACCATTTGAACATTCTGCAGATGTTTCTCAAATTCTCTTTAATATCAACATATCAAACCTTTAGGTTTGCTTTAACTCTAAAGGGAACTAACTGTAATATTGTGTTTTCAGGTACTTCAGTGCCTTATCGATTTTAGAGTTTACCAATTATTGTTTGAATTAGCATCACAACTAACCTTTTTTTTTTCATTTCTTCACATCGAGTTTGTGATTAATTTGTATAGTTAACAGAGAGAAACTGGTTGAAGCCTTCAAATATTATTGCCCAAAGCTCAATGACACCCCATGTCTCTCTCCGTTGTGCTGCAAAGCCAGTGGCCATGGTAAAAATAAAACGGATGCTGCAGGAAACATAAACTGCATACAAAGATATTCAAACAACAGTATTCTAGAGTAGTATGTCCTAGAAAACATACAGATCCTGTTACAATGTCTATTGCTACAGAAAATAGTGTCCAGAGATCCACAAGGATGGATTAGTTAGGAATGAAACACACATGCATGTTTCCACCAACACTTCTTTCATTTTCTAAAAGCCGCCTAACATGATGCATAACAATGAATACATAAAATGACTTTCTGATGCATGATGCAGTCAACATGAAGGCATACGGCATACACTAAACATCTTATTGCAAGGGTAGGGGGGTCTTCACACGTCACGTTTCATGCCTGACTTGCCAAAGACCTTTCCGCCAATCCAGATGGCTCCATGATCCTCAGAGCTCTTGCTGAGTCCTTATGGTTCTCACATGCCATTAGCTCAATCAGTGACAAGAAAATCAAATGCTTACACCCATAGATCATATATATTAATTTCTAGCTATTTTATGGCATTATAGCATACACTGACTTTGGTAGAAACAGTGCAGAAATGATCACAAGTTTAAATGAGTTTGGATAATAAAATATGAAGCCATTTAAAGACATGCAATCACATGAACAGTAAAGAAGCGGTACGGCTGTTTTGAATTGATCTAATCATAACGCACTCCATTCCCCAATGGCCCAACAGATACATAAATTTTGTGCTTTATTTGATTTTCAGGGTGTCTGCATGAGTGGTCGGAGATGAAAAGAGATGTGATGGATCAACACAAGGCACACACAGATGCATCCTTCACATCTCAGTGCCCCTGTCTGTATCTCTAAAGCACAAGCACAGATATGGGTATATGTGTAATTCTTCACATACTCTCCACAACTGCAAATTTTAACTACAACTTTATGCTCTAAATATAGCGATATTAGGGATCTTTATGCTGTTTGCTTCCACCGAATATTACAATGCATTCTCATCTTCATATTATTACCCCAGAGACACTAACCACATTGCACTTTTTCTATCTGGCAGCTTTTTACGAAATGCTTTAGACTGTCTATTGCACCAGCTGCTGCTGTTTTGCACTTGAACATCCACTCGTGATGATTAAAGATTACAACTATCTCCTATTTTATATGTTTGGTGCGTCCAAAACACACCCACACACCAACTAGAACATTTTCCTCCACAGAGAACCACTTTAAAGGCTAAACGTACTATCCTGTACACTATGGAAAAAAAAAACTAATCTTGACATTAAAACAGGATCGCAGTAACATTCAGTACCACTTAATATTGAAAAGATAAATATTGCAAATACAATTGCACTTTGACTTATCAGAAATGGAAAATGATCAGTTATCCTCCACCTACAAAGAAAACGCCACAAAACGGAGTTTGACATCACGTAAAGTACTGACAGATGCATCTGACAAACAAACAGACAGATAAAATACACAAACATGACGCAATCTGAGCGCAGTGAATAATGGTGTCTATATTACTGTCTATTAAAATGAATCAATTTAAAATCTTAATCAATGTTTTCTTTTTAAGATGCTAGAAAATTGTGAAAATATTTGAAGCTAAAAGACAAAATCTGCCATCTAAAATGAGCTCCATTATTACATGCCTTAATGTTGCACATACAGTACATTAGTATACTGTATAGAAATCCAAACATCTGAACACACAAAGCTCCTGATACAGATATAAAGTGTGAGTGTTATTTCAGTGCCACTAAGTTAACGCAATCATTCAGACAGAACAACTTTCTATTGAAAAAACGTTTCTCTTTCGACCTCCTCTTCTCTCTCTCTCTCAATCTAAAGATGGTACAGTACAGAGAGAGGTCAGTTAAATGAATGAAACCTGAGTTATATTCCCTCTAATGAATCCTAAAAACCCCACCATACCTTAAAAACTAAAACAGTGCATGTTATGCTGAAAGATAAATTACAGTAGTTATTTTATAGAGTTAGACTGAATATGTAAATACAACAGATACTGTATTTAGTTCCACAGTTTATCCTGCATTTGTAGATAGTGAATAACACAATAACCTCAAGGCCCTTTTCACGGTTAAATGGCCTTGTTTCACTGTCCCTGCTAGATAACCACAAAAAGAGCTACTCAAAAATACTAAAAAACAAATCTGTTTTATTTTTCCTCCCTCTTAACAAAGCTTTTTCAATTCTCAAAGACCCTGAACGTCATTTCCTAGACCTCTCACAGGCTTAAAAGTGAAGACCTGCAGATATCTACCAAACGTTTCTCTTTCAGGCTGAAAGCTCAATGAATGGGTTGAACACACAGCACCTAACAGTAATGGCTGCTTTCCCTCATAACATTTGAGGGCAGAGAACTGGAACGTCTTCTCAATGTCAGCCATCTTCATCCGCAGGCTCATCTTCCTCCTTCCACCTCAGGGCTTTTCCGCCCAGGCTCTCTCTGGAGGTAACATTGCCGCGTGGGCCCTAAAGAAAGCTACCTGCCTCTTGGGCTGCTTAAACCACAATGTCACAGAAGGTCATCGTAGTCGAGAAGTTTGGAGTGTTGGCGGCTCTTCCACAAGCGGTAGAGGCGGAAATCGAAGTACATCTCGATCATCTCCTTACCTGAGAGTGGAGAGAGCACAGCAATTTTAGCTCTCCTTAAAATATCTGACTATAAAATCACAGGCAGCATGTCACACATCTACCAAACCCTCCGCTATGTAAAATAGATCTTCATTAGGAAGCCTTTATAGGCATTTGTGGGTGTTTTAAATACAGTTCTCCATTTAAAACAATGGTAATTATCCTCAACAGTGCGAATCAAGCTGTGTAGAGTCCATAGGGGACAAAAGGAGATGGAAGAGGAGGGAGGGGGGCAAGTGAGCCTCCTGGGTCCGATGAAGAGACAGAAACAGTGGGAGATAATAATGAGGTTTTAATTGGAGAATAATTACTGTCAAATCATTAGCTGTGGCATGGATAAGAGTTGGGTTCAGAGTTCACGTGGCACATAAGATACACCATACTTTGCTTTGTTTTTTTGAAATGCATGTTTAATAGTTTGTTCACTGCTTGTGTGTCTGAATGTGTGATTGGTCATGTATGTAGTGTGTGTGAGTTTGTGTGTGTGTGTGTGCAGTACACTCACCCTGAGCTGACAGTTCCAGAGGAGACTTAAACTCAATGACATGAGGTTTCATCAGTCTCTTGAGGTTTTGAAAAAGCTGAGGACGAGAGAAAGTTTTGCTGTTTCACTTTCTCCTTCAGCATTGCTCACAATATTCAGAGAGTACAGATAAGTTTACAACCTTTTCAATAATTTATGCAGATACCAGATACCAGTTCAGATAGCAGAGTTGATAATGTAGATATAATATTTATAAACAATATATCTGAAACATAACATCATGTAATGAATGCAAATGTAATGCGATATATTTTTTATTATTTGTTTTGATTTTATACACACAACATTGAATATATTGAGTAATAATAATGATTTTTATTATTGACTTAAAATATTAAATATCTTTATTTATTAAATATCTTTATCTTTATCCAAAGCTCCACTCCGATTGACTTAATAATGTCACTGACTGCTAATAGGAGCCATAAAGTGATGTATGTGCATCATAAACCAGAAGATGCTGAACAGGACACCCGGAGGAGTGTTAACCTGTGTGTTCTGCTGTGCTGTGATTGACCTCCGCTAGAGGGGGTCTGGATGTGTCAGTGAGAATCCTTCATATCCGGACAAAGCCTGTCAGAGTGAATTAATTGCCTCCTGCCATTCCCCTCCCAGTCCTTTGACTTCTGTTTCTCTGGTCGCTGTCAGTATAATCTCTCATCTGGCATTTTTTCTAGAAGCTACTCTCCACCTCTTTAATCGATCACGAAAGCCACAGAAAGCCTCATGAATCCGTGCTCAGCTAATCAATCTCTTTCCACTGTAGTGAAGGAAAGGGTGTCTGGCTCTTTGGTCAGGCCATTTCTAAATCATTACTAAACCAAAGTGCTCGCACTAAGAATCCTCTTTCATCATGACCGACAAATCTAAAACTAATACTAACACTTTTTAGTTGACTTTACTTAGTGTACAACAATTTGGTGGTTTTAGTTACACATCTAGTAATCTGTACTATCTGCATATTATGCCTTTGTTACTCAGAAAACCCTAGTTAAGATAAATTGATTTGTAAGAGGACCATTTTTCTACTTAGTTTCTTGTTCTCAGCATGCATTATGAATTATTGTTTTTGAATGGAAATATATACCATATTAAAATTTAATACGGGTTTGGAATGACTTAAGGGTAAATAAATGATTGATAGCATTTTAAATTGTGCAGGACTATTCCTTTAAACACAAAAAGAAGGCACAGAGCTGTTGGGTTGCTTGGTGCACCTGGTCAGACTGTATACAGTATAGCAAGTTCACTCAAGCTCTTTCTCTCCCCTTTCAGAAGTAGCAGTGCAGTGCTGAAAGGACCATGGGAGAAAATTGCTAAATGAAGCGAAAAAAGCCTCCATGTTTCTTTCTTCCCATTTACTTCAGTTTTCTCTCTGTAGACCTGCCTTCCTATACCGCTTGGATGAAATGCTCATGTGGCAGAAATTCTAAGAGACTCTAAGAAAAGTTTTGTGCATCATGGTCATGTGTACTTCAATTAGTGGCTGCATGTACTTTAATCAAGAGACTGCATCCAAATGTGTTTACAAAGTGTCTGTCATACAGTTGCACCACAGTGCTGTCAAGATTCAGAATAATGCTGTTGCGGAATATTTACTATGCTTAAAAATAACCAGTGATACTTTGCATATAGATGTGAAAAGAGAGGACTGAGAACTGAGAAAAAAAAATCAGCAATTCATCAGCAAATCAGACAACCTGCATGTTGGAAACATTATGCACAATATGCACATGCACTCATTGACCCTTCAAAACAGCTAATGTCTCATACGAGTGCATTCAGACACATCTGTTTACAAGCCTGATACATATATGATCTCATAGCCATGAAGCTTCCTGAATAATGAAGACAACAAGTTGAAATCAGACTACAACATATTTCCAAAAATATTTCCATGTAGAGATGCGGCTTGGATCAGATTTATCTGTATTTTGGACATGACAATATGGTTCCACTGTATTCTTTGAAGAACCTTGAAGTATGATGTAAATACCATGGTAATTATTCAGTATAATCCAGTATAATCCAATAAAATGGTGTATATATATATATATAATTTTTTTTTGCCACAGAATAAAAAGAATAAAAAATAAAAAAGATAATTATTTACTTATTTCCTCGGAATTGCGAGTTTATGTCTCACGACTGCAAGTTAAGATCTCACAATTGAGAAAAAAGACTGAATAGTGCAATAAAAAGTTGCTATTCCCTGTAGTTATTTTTTAATCCTGTGGCAGAAACATGCTCCCACAGTTATAAGCCCATATCCAGCTTGGCACGACTGAATACATGTCCAGAGCTGTAGTGGCTGGAGACTACTGTCAGTATGTGCCGCTGAGAGACTGCGTGTGTGTACATGTTGGAGTGTGTGCATGCGTGAGAGTATATGCTGCAGAGAAGTACGGGGGTGGAGGGGTGACAGACTGCCTGTCTGTCAGTCACAGAGCAGTTGCTTGTCAATCTGGCACCCTCATCTCCTGCCATCATATCCCTGCCTGACCCTGAACACACTCCCACCTGTCTTCCTCTGTTTCTTACACACCCCCCCCCCCCCATCTCTCACCACTCATAATTTCCTGTCTTGTCTTCATGACAAAAGCCTATGGCATAAAACATGGGTTAAAACACAGATGGAGGTGAGCAGATGTGATTATCTACCTTTTCTCCGTTAGCATTACCGAGCACATAGCAGCCCATAATATGGATGAGGTTGGGTTCAGGATTTAATAAACTCATGAATCTGCCGAGTCTCTTCCAGAACCTGCAAACAAAAGCTCAGAATGATTACAAGGTAAGGCTATACAGTTCTTTATATTGCAATCACAATTAATTTCATTTAATCCACCTGAAATATATCATATTTATTTTATGCTGGGAAGTGAATGCCATCTTTTAGTAGTCTACACATCCAAAATGATCTGAGAAGTGATCAAGTGATTCAAGTGACCTTGAATTATTTATTTCTGTTTTATTCATCAGTAAATGAAGAGTGTCTTAAAAGTGTCCTCTTTGCAGGATGAAAAACAAAAGCATCATTCAAATTCTGAATAAATTATACATGGCAAAGACCACGAAAACACTAGAACATTCTCATAGTAATCACTTAAGCTGTCACGTATATATGTGACTTGTGCTGGCACAATGATTCACAATGAGCCAAGTGATTTGTTGGAATCAGACAAAAAGCGACTGAGCTACATCCGTTTGAAGTCGACGAAGTCATCAAAGTCAGATCTGAGAAAAATCGAATTCATGTTTTCTAAAGATTCCAGAGCAAAATCACCTAACACCATTGCATCGTTCCTCCACTTCTTTTCTAAATAATAATTACTATATTAAAACCCTTTAACTGCCCTACCAAGAAAAAAGCATTTGAAAAAATTTTTGTTTGCATTTCTTATCTCCTTATGTCATTAGTTACCACACTCAATGTATTTTTTTTTCAACACGTCCCATAATTTTTAAAATATCGGCCTCTACCAAATGGTTGATATGTCACTTTATGGCAAAAGTACCGGAATTCATACACATACTATGGAAATCAGAAAATATGAACTATAATGAATGATCAGAAAGTTATATTTCTCAGCAAATAGTACATTCTGACAGCAGAAAGGATTATCTGAAAACATTAGCTTAGCTTTTCTATGTTTACCATAAAGTGACAAATCAACCATTTGGTTGAGCAGGCAGTTAAAGGGTTAATAAATCACAATCTAGGCATTGTTTTTGTATCTTTGTTATTAAATATACGAACAGATGCAAAAAATATTAAACAACAACAGCAGAACAAATATAAGAAACAAATAGTGCATTACTTATTTCTTTTAAAATCTAAACAAAAGCATTTAAATAAGAAAAACAAATCATCAAATGTAAAAAGCACTTAAGTCTGTTCATTACAAATAAACATATTATTAAAACTATAAAAGCAGTTCAATCGAGCAGCGAATGAGAATTCATGTCGATTCATGTCCGTCAGCGACAGCGCAAGAACCAATCGGAGAAAGTTATGTATTAGGGATTGTTGATAATCATGTGAACATTCTACTTTTTCTGTTTGCAATTAGTAAGAAGCAAAATTTGAAGCAACAGGAGTATCTAATAGGCAATTAAAAAGTGTTAAAAAGATAAAGATGTGACTCCCCTGGGGGGTGGGATTACAAAATGAACTTTAAAATGTGGATTGACAGTCAATTTTAGCATGAAGATATACAGGGAACAACACTCCCTAGACTTAGTATGTCATATTCAAATTTCAGTATGACTAATAATAATATTATATTCTAATAATTCAATTCAATTCAATTATAAAAATGTATATAAATGAAACCAATAAAAAAATAGTGTATATTACCTGCTAATACTAATAAATTAATACTAGTATTCATCTTAATATCTTTGTTTTCAAATTGTCAACCACAGCACTTTTATTTTGGTGGAAAGCCAAGAGTGACTTTAATGATTCTCATTTCAAATCTGGAAAGATGGTTGAGTGTAATGCATTTTCAAATGCAAGCAAAGTCACAGCAGTGTGGAGCAGCATTTACTGCAAACCAAATAAAAGCTTGCGTTAACATTTTTTTTTTTTTTTTTTTTTTTTAAATCAGCTCACAAAAATGACCTATTTTGGATTCAAAAAGGCAATTTTCACCAAAAGGTGACAAGTTTGCATCCATTAATTAATTTCAAGGAGCCACCATCATGATCTCACTTTTTTATTATTATTGTGCAGAACAATTACTAATAGAACAAAAAGAAGCAGATATAAAAGGCTTCACTTTGTTTTGTGAAGGTGAATACTCACTGTATCATGTCCTCCTCCTTCTCTACTTTGGCAAATGTGGCTACTTTGTTCTTCAGTAGGTAGAGATGACCTGGACCTCCCTAGAGAATACAGAGAGCCAATTTACACACTGCGAAATAACATGTACATAAATACTCCACATGCAGACTTGTGAAAAAGCAGGATATGCAAATAATCACACACATATTTTCCCAACCTGACAGAAGATGAGCATGTTCCAGATTTTGCAGCCTTTTCTGTAGGCGGTAAGTTTCTTTTCAATCTCCTCTGAAGAGTAGAGAGATGAGAGAAGACAGATAGCAGAGAAGTAGAGAGAGAGAGAGAGAGAGAGAGAGAGAGAGAGAGAGAGAGAGAGAGAGCAGCAAGGGAATCATTTGAAATTACAGTCCAGCTTTTTCGTAGTAAACAAGCGGCAAGAACAAACATCAGGTTTGGCCGATTAACACATACCTAGTATATCATCAAAGGTGGCATGTTCATGATCCTGCAGGGAAAAAACAGGGCGAGCATGAATGACTCATTAATAAAAAGCTGCATAAATCTGCAACAGGAATCATCAGTTGGTAAATATCACATGGCGTTTTTATTTGAAAATAATTCAAGCATAATACAAGCACTACATCACTAGCTCAGCATTACAAAGCAGCAATTTCAAACAATGATGATTTACACTACTGAAACTTGCATGCAAGAGCTGACTGGTAGACATCATTAGCTGTGCTTTTTACTGGATAATCAAAACTTTGATTCCCTTTGATCCCATGTATGACTGCATCATTCAATTATACTCACATAGAGAATGGGGATTATGGAGGGGTCGTCCCGACGGATGATGTTGGGAAGGTACTCGGCCTTTGGTACTTTTGATGAAATTAGCTGTTCAAAAAACAAGGATGAATAAAACACTCTTATTAATGAGCCCACTGATGATCGAACAGCTGCGCTATATGTAATGAGGATCTGATGTTGTGTTGATAAAAAGGCAGTTGGCTCGTGTGAAAATGATTGAAGGATGCATATACCATGATTTTGGGTGGGATGAAGTCGTCGCCCTCACAGGCTGCTCTTTCCAACTCTCTCTCTTCTTCCCAGTCGACATCATCATAGTCTTCTTCATCCAGATTGCCAGACGATGCCTGGAGGTCTGCACCTGGGGAAGAGGGCATATGCAAATACACAGAAACTCAAGCACATTAACAACCAATGAGATGTTAGGTCTTATCAACATGCATTCTGTCGTGCCTGTCCCAACATAACCTCTTCCGCTTGTTTGTGAGAACATAACACATTTAATAATATAGGACACAAAAAGAAAGCACACATATAGACAGCAGGGTACATTCATTGTAAACAGACATTTTACACATACGCACAGATGCTGATGTGTGTACGTGAGTGATGAATCTTAAGAAGCCTCTTAAGAAAATATCATATTAAGATTTTGTTTAACTTTTTTTTTTTTTTTTATTAAACTGAAGGACATTATATTGCATTACACTACAAATTACATTGTTGTAATATGAAAAAATCTAATTGCAATTACTGTAAATGTAACAAATAAATAAATCCATACAGAAGATGCATTAATACAGTGCATTCTTTTTTTTTACCTAACATGTGTTCCCTGGGAATCAAACTCACAACCTTGCACTTCTAACGCAGTGCTCTACCACTTGAGCCACAGGAAAATTTATATATATATATATATATATATACATAAATACAAAGGTTTGTTGTTTTATTCAGCAAGGATGAATTACAATGATTTAATCGTGAGAGTAAAAAGACATTTATAATGTTACAGGAGATTTTTTAGATAAATGTTGTCTTTTTAACTTACTATTCATCAAAGAATAAAGAACAATCACAGTTTCCACAAAATATTAAACATTAATTTTCAACATTAATAATAATAAGAGGAAATGTTTCTTGAGCACCAAATCAACATATTAGAATGATTTAATGGATCATGTGACACTGAAGACTGGATTAATGGCTGCTGAAAATTCAGCTTTGCAATCATAATGATAAAGTACATTTTAAAATATATTTAAATAGCAAACCATTAATTTAAACTGTAATAATATTTCTAAATACTCATGTTTTTACTGCAGCATTGGTGAGCTGAAGCATTCATTTAGACTGAGGCCTGGAGATGTTCTTAACAGGCATTGTAAGATTCACACATGTATGAGTGTTTTGTGTGCGTGACCAATCACGTGCATGTAGTGAAATCCAGAAAAAGAGACAGCATGACTGTGTATGTGTGAGGACTCACTGTCTCTGGAGTCATGGAGAGAATCAGGCTTGATGGGTGTGGGGTCACTCCAGGACCTGCTGAAACTCTTCGCTTTGCGATCAGCATATGCTTATAACAAAGCAGAGGAGGAAAGCATCACACACACTGCTCTTCAACACAAACACACACTCTGGGCTCTTGTCCTGGGTTTGGGATGTGACACGTTTGAGGATTTCTCAGTTTTAGGCTGACTAGCTCTAAAAATGAGACTCAATTTGACTCTGTAACTCTTATTAACAAGGAGGAATTATTCAACACTAAATAGCATCACCAACTGTATTTCAGACCAAGAGCACCAAATGGTTTTGTTTTCATCCTTTTTCCAGATGTATCTGTAACCCTTGAAAATAATTCACCCGACACCATGAATTATTGGCAAGCAATGGCATGTTTGCATATTTAAAAAATATAAACTGCACAAATATACAGATGAAATCAGACAAACGTATTAAGAACATACACACAACCATAAGCATTAACACACTCATTCACACGCTCACACAAACACACACAGACGTCTACAAACAACTCACTCTGGACCTTCACCCTCCTGCTGCCCACCATCCTCAGATGTTTCCGGAAGTTTCTGGGATAGAAAGGATTTGCAGAAGCACAGTGGATTTTAAAGAAGTATAAGTAGGGGAAAACATTAGAAAAAATGGGAGATGAAGAAAGAGGAGACAAAAATGGAAATGTTAAATACACTTTCAAACAATCCATTTATACATGGTAGCACTAGCATGGCTGATTATGGATGAGTGTTTGAAGTTATACAATCTCAGTGCACTCCAGACAAATCTCCTTTCCTCACAGTTCTTCTGTAATAAACAGGCAGAAATGAACAGTTTGTCCCACTCTGACATTGCTTCAGGCTTTAGAATCACAACATTTACTCATCTGTGGGTCTGTGTATTCAGATATTTTCATTACTGTACTCTCAAGCACACTGTCTGAGATATTAGCTTGAAGTCATCATGGAATCCCAAATGACAATTCTTATTTACTATGGAATATTGCAGTGTTTATTATAAATGATTTATCAGTGCACATTTAAACAAATAAATAATAATAATCCATATTCCTTCATAAATTAAATCACCCCCCCCCCCCCCCCACACACACACACACACAATTACATCTCATCTCTGATGAAATGTTCACTGGCGTGAGGGAGGGACAATCATTTCTTTCTTTCACTCAGATCTGATCACAACAATTGGCAAACAACAACAGTCCAACCTATCAATTACTGACGGACAAAATCAAGTCCTGGCTTACTGTCCATCACTGCTTGCTCGACTAATATACATCATATCCGTTTCATGCATTAATTTTCAATTAATTACATTTATAATGTGCTTTAAATGGGGGGGGGGGGCCTCCTCAACCACCACCAGTGGTGCGTATAACTTAACATAACAGAAAACTCAGTATTTAAATCTTAAATGTATTTTAAGTATTTCTTTTCCCACTTAAAGTGTTTTACAGCTACAGAAATATTTTTTTTGTTTGTTTTTGAATCTGTTTCCTTACCTTTGAATGATCAAAAATCAGGAAAAGAGACTCATAAAGACCTCAATTTAGATATATATATCTATATCTATAGATATATATATGCAAATCGGTGTCATTATAAACCCACAGAAACTGAACCTTAAATTTATATACATCTTGCTTATAAGGTAAAGGTGTTTCAGTGATAGAGCATTATCCCAGTAAAACTTGCAACAATTTGAATAACTTTTGTAGAAAGTACAAAAAATGCTTTCTGGTGCTTCATGTTCTCATTACAGCAGTTCTGGTAACTTTCAAACCAGAAAATTCAGAAAATCACTCACAGAAAATTGACCACTACAAACAGCCTCATCAGAGAATGAAAGTAAGTTCAGTTGACCCACTCTTTCAACTGACAGACTCTCTCTTCTCGTTAACAGTCAACACTTGTTCTCCATGCATCATGTCACCATGGTTACACTGTAGTGTAGTACAGTGGGAGAGTGTGCTGTAGAGAGGTAGGTGGTCTTTCCTCATTTGCCAACAAATAATAGAGCAGCTCATACAGTCAATGTGGAGCCTTAAAAAATAAATGAGAGCTGGGTTAGGGTTGAAATTATGAGGCAAATTGGCTTTTACAAAAAGCAGAACTGATGGTCACAGCGTCATAATCTCACACATAACATGCAGCCCATATCTTACAGTTAGCATTTTGTTTTCTGCAGGCATAATGCAGTTGCACAACATCACAATTTTAGAAAGCAGCACTGTGGAAGCATGTTAAATATACTGTGAGAAAACTAATATTCCTGCAGTACACTGATGTATAGCAGAGGAAATTTTTTACAGTAGGTAGCTGAGCCTCTAATCAAATTCACTACTGTGAACATTTTACAAAAGAGAAAAGGCCTTTTTTTAAATATCGCTGCTATATTTGAAATGGTTAAAAAGAGCACAGTGACAATGCATCTTTATAGTTGTCAGAGATGCTTATCTCTTTATGTCCGTCTTTCTGACATCCTTCTAAACTCCTGTCAAAGTCATTGTGCCGGCTGACAAAGAGTGCAAATCTTCATCAAGTTTCAAAAATAGAAGATCATATCAAGAGAACTATGTCTTTTCAGCAGGCCATTTTTAATGAAACACTCTAATGATCTTAATCCTCATTTGTGAGTGTACTGAAAATAGAGCGATCAGTCAGATCGCTGCAGTGTGACATGTTGATCCTCACGCATATATATAATGGTTCCTTTTATTGCAAATGATATAACATCACACATTTCTTAAGAACAGCCATTCAATCGGTAGAACAGAAACAGATCAAAGTTTCTATGAAATAACTCATCAGTGCCAGAAGATTTAGTGCGTGTTCCACTTTCTCCATCCGATAAAAAAACTCCAAAATCAATCCAAAATACTATGAGTTTTAAAAGATAGTTCACTCAATTCTAATTCCATTATTATTAGTTCCATGCCCTTTTCCGAATCGGAATCATTTGATGGCATTCATAAAACCAGAATGATTTGTTCACGAATTGGACAGGTCTGATCCAACTAGTCATCTTACTGACTCAATTATAGAGTTGAAGCAAGTTAAAAGCTCACTGAATTAACAAGTTACTATTATTATTATTATTATTTAGCAATATAAAACTGCTCTTTTGTGTTTGACAGAAGAAAGACACTCAAACAAGTTTTTAAAGACATAAAAGTGAGTGAATTTGGCAGAATTTTCTATTCCGAGTGAACAAATCATTTCATGTGCAGCTGTTTTTTAATCATAATGGATGTAACCAATTATCTGCAACCCTCCCACAGTCAGAGGACAGAGACAGACACCTACGGTAATGCTGTTCAGCAGTGTCATGGGATCTCTGCAGAACACTAAAAGCTACATTCAGAGTCTGCTCTTTTCTTGTTTGTTATTTTTTCCTTTTTTTCTGCAGAACTTCCTGAATTACCACAGGAGAGCTGAACTCTGTTAAACCTTTGCTGGGAAGAGGAGAATCACGTCTGTCCATTCAGTTTACCTTCAGAGCACTGCACACTGCGTTCTTTCTTGCAATTCAGAATCATCATTTTGATGATCTGCCAGCAGACCAATTAGGTTTTACCGGGTGAACAAGTGTTTTTAAATATGTAAGCCAATTAAGCCAGGCGGAATGAGATTGGCTATTGAGTTACTCATGGTGCACATGGCATTAGTGTACTGCGTGACGGCAGACCAATAAGCGAAACTCCCGAAGTGTTCAGTTGTCAGCTGTATCGATTAACAAACTCCAGGCACGGCACCTTTGGTTATTCGATTGGCTTATTGATCCAAGCAGCCAAGCACAGACAGACATGCACACATATACCCAGGTGCTGTATGTGTACAGGTCAAGGTTTTACCTTCAATCAAATGCAGTAAAACATGAAATTACTTATATTGTAGGAAACAGCAAATGGCATAATAATCATACACTTGTACGAGGGTTAGGTTTTGGTTTAGAAATATAAATATATTTCTATGGAAACTAACCCATTTTTTTTCCAGGATTTTTTGATAAATGGAAAATTTTAGAATAATTAATTCATTTGAAATTATTATTAGATTTAACAAAACTAATTTAAAGCACCCTGAATAAAAGTATTAAATTCTTTACAAAAATAAAAAATAACAATAATTATTGACCAGTAGTGTATATCTAACAATTGTGACTTTGTTTCTTATTTTAAACGTTCTCTTACAATTACCACTTATATTGTTTAGTCTGAAGTGGAAACCAGCTTTTATAGAAATCCCTGGACTTAGATCAATAAACTGCTTCTGGCTTTCTGCTTGGTAAGCCTAGCATCACGACTCCACAGGGAAGTGTGCCATGAGCGAAAAGCAGATCCTCACGTGTAGTGTGCAGGATTTGAGTGTGGACTTTAAAGATCTGAGGGGATATACACACACCATAATACTACTTTACAGTAACACAAGACAACACAAAAGACAAACACCATCTCTCCACTGTGTGTTGAGGGAAGGGCTGAGGCATAGGACATTAGGGGCAGAAGACAGTACCTCTCCATCAGTGTGGTGGCCTCTTGCTCTCTTTTCCTCCTCTTTCTCTCTGCAATTCCACGGAAAGCCCTGCTGGGACCGGTCACAATGTTACAGGTGCAAGTGTGTGTGTGCAAAGGGAGCAGTGCAAGAGGAAAAATCTAGAGTGACAAGGAAGGTTCAAACCACAACAGGTGATCACCACCCACAGGTCAACGGGACACACTAAACACTACGACCACAGCGAAGTCAAGTGCAACAGACACTCAGTCAACAACCAGCACAGAGGATAAATTCACAGGAAAATGTAACATCTTTGTGGGAGTGGTTATCATATTTGCTGAGCATCTATTGTTTTTCACAGGGTGACAGAAGGTACAGCCATCATTACTGATGTTACACAACTGATGTCAAATCAAACCACTGTCCTCAGTAGATGAGGTTAACGACAGCCCAGAAGCTATGTTCTGACAGTGTGTGTGTGTGTGTGTGTGTGTCTGTGTGTGTGTGCACGCAATTGCATGTGGATGTGTCTATGTGACTGCATCCTGAAAACCTTCCGAGCCTTGACAGATTGGCGATGGTCTTGGAACACTGCGCACAGATTTTGATATGAGTGACTTTTCTGGGGTATACTCAGGCTAAAATTATATATTTTTTGTGCAATATTTAACACAGTGACAGCAGCAATCACCATATTCCTCCTTAACTGGGCCAGGTCACCATTATATATATATATATATATATATATATATATATATATATATATATATATATATATATATATATATATATATATATATATATATATATATATATATATACATGTACACATACATACACACACACACACCTTGCATTATAGTAAAAACACAAGCTCTGTTCCAAAATCTAGTCAACTGTCTACCTAGTTCTTATTTTAGGAAATCGTAGGCAGACTCCCAAAGGCTGTTCCTAAAGGTGGGTAGATTCTTATGTTCTTATGTTCAAAATACATTTTAAGGCAGCATTGTGAATTGAGATTTTGACTGTAGTTTATTCAGTACCAAAAATGGACAATTACATTATTTTATCTAATTAAAACTGTATTTTACTTTATTCTTACTTGTGTGCTTGGGTACATTTAGACACTACATTAGCATTTTTGTACATTATCAGCGTGCATGAAAATGTTTTATGTTATGGTCTCTAAGTGTGTTTTGTTTGTGTGTGTGTGTGTGTGTGTGTGTGTATTAGTTTCTTTAAAGACATTTACAATAAACGGGAAAGGAGTAGTATGCTAGTATGTTTTATTTTAATTCTGTCTTAGGTTCACCTGTTCACCTGCAAAAGCATCAACATACTGCTGTTTGATTCCTGTCCTTTTATTTTTTTTCTATAAAAGTAAAATAAAATAAATAATAATAAAAAATTAGTAGGAGACAATTTCTTAGCTTTAGAAACTAATTTGTGGTTGAAACCCAGAAAACTTCAAAGGTTATGCCACCATAGTAGTTCCACAAACAGGCTGTTGAAATGTGATTAATAACGATACTAACCTGAGTGACTCACAACTGGTATTGGTGTATTTTGAGCAGTGTGAGACAGTTTCTTTATAACTTCAAACACTCTGTCTAATGCTGGTGGAGTGAGAGTTAACACAGGACAGGAGAGGCAGCAGCACAGTGAAGCAGAGGGTGGGGATGGAGAGAAGCGTTGATTTTAAAACAGTGGGTTAATAAGAAAGAAATACTCACGATATTCTTTGGAGCCAAGGAAAAAAATGCATAATAAAAAAGAGGAAAGAGAGAGCAGGTGCTTTAACCATCACAAGAAAACACATGAAAAGCAAGTAAAAAGGTAAAGTACACAGGAAATACAGAGTGTTTTTCAAATATGAACATTGGCTCAGGTCTTATGAAAGGATCACCTAATGCTTTATCACTATCTATTACAGTCAATTATCAAAAAAAGTGGCAGCTCTACAGCCAACCTTGGGAGAAAACACTGACGATTCACACAAATTTTAAGGATTTTGAAGGGAAAGTGTCAGTTAGAGACTAGCAAAAAGGCGAACGAATAAGTCCGAAGAGAAAATGATTTAAGTAGCTGCAGAGATAGCAAAGTATTCACAGACAGAGAGGGATAAAGTGGGAGGGGAAAGGCAAGGAGAACTGACACCAGAAGATGAGGTAGGAGGGTACAGTGAGGTTGAGGGGGAGACAACAAGCATGAAGGCTGGAGGGAGGCGGACTACACCTCAGTGGGGGGCTCAGCCAGTGGGCTCTGTGATTAAGACTTCTGCCCGACAGGTGATAATTAAGCATTCAGGCTGATCAGAAGCATCTGAGCACAGAGTATAATGGAGCCTAAATTTACTCAACTGAAAAGTTGAAGGACAAGAGAAAGAAAAAAAAGAGGAAAAAGAAAAACATAAAGAAAAAAGATTGAAGACAGGAAACAGGACGGAAAAGAAAGAAATTTAAAGTAGGAGAACAAATAAGGCAAAGAGAAATGTGGGGAAACGGGAATGAAAAGAACAGGTAAAGAGGAAGAAACAAAAGCCAAAGCTAGAGGAAGGTGAAGAGGGGAAAAGAAAGAAAGAAAGAAAGAAAGAAAGAAAGAAAGAAAGAAAGAAAGAGGAAGCGGAGGACAAAGAGAAAGAATACCTCCTGTCATCCCACACACATGAGTCAGGATAGTTAAATTACACGTCTGTTTCATAGACCAAGCCTACACAGGAGGAGAGAGATGTTTGATGCACTGAATTCCCATGTTTACTCACGCTTGCATGGTGGTGGTTGCAGTCTGGAAGCTGAACATGTTCTCTTTAGGGAACCAGCTGTTAGTGTGATCCTCTACGAAAAAAAAGAAAGAAAGAAAGATAGCCTAAGAAAAGTAGCAGGTACAGTGTAAATCTCACAATACACCATTCAGTGATGGTGATGTTCTTCCTACCTCGATCCTCAGAGGACACACGGTCCTCACTGTACATCCTCTCCAACTTCTTGTGCTGTTTGCCACCATCATGTGGTGACGTCTCAAGGTCTAGAGAACGCTGGCTCTGGCAGTGTGGCCGAATGCAGTCCACACAATCCGGCGTGCAATCCTCCCTTGACCTGCTCCTTCTTGAGCCCCAGTCCCGGATGTTATGGGCACTTCCTGAGCTCTGCAAAGGTTGCGTCAGAGGCGGATGGCTGTAGTGATGCTGGTGGGTAGGGCAGTTGTTTCCATGATGGTGGCTTCCTCGATGATGGCTGCCACGTAAATTGGAGGGACCGTTGGTTCTGGGCGGGTCTGTGGTCCTCTTCAGCACCTCGAGCTCCAGGCTCTCCTTGCTTCCCTGGCTCCCAAGCATATCTCGCTCCCTAGTAATGGTGTAGACCCGTGCTGGCTTCAAAGAGCTCTCTGCACACCTTTGATGATGCTGGTCCTCAGAAGAAAGGCTGCGTTCTACTGAGAAACGTCGCTTGGAACTGGTAGGAAGGGGTGCAGACTGGCTGCCTGGTTGAACCTCTTCTTGACTGGGCTTGACTATTAGAGTGTGTTGGGAGTATGGCTGGAGGCTGTTGTTGTTGTTCAATCGGCTGATGTCTGGGGAGTCTGTGTCTTGCCCAATGAAGGTGTCAGATAGCAAATGATCTGGAGTGAAAGACAGAAAGGGACAGAGATAATCAGATTTTTTTATGTTGTCTCCGCAAAGCAACAGGTGCCAATGAACCTCACCGTTAATGATCAATTAAAGGATGACTGGGTGAGTTGACAGAAGTGCAATTAATGTTAAAACTAAAGGATGATGCTTTCCTACATCAAGTACTAATACACTCAAGCACTTCACAAATTGTAGAACAGGCAAATAAGAGGAGACAAAAGACTTGGCATGAGGTGGAATGGACCTAACCTGATCCGTTGCGGTTCTCAGGGTGCGTGTGAGAAAGGTACTCTCCAAATGCTCGAGCTGCTCTGCAGAGAGACAAATAAGAAACCAAATCAAAGAATGGAGACAAAACTCTGTCTTGATGCACTTCCCATGCTGCTGCTTTCAGTTCTCAGTAGTTATTCCCAGTCCAGTTGTTAAGTCTAACGTCATACATCACAGTTTCCGTGTCCAAACGCTTTTTCAATCTCAGACGATCAAATGGTGCTATTATAAATTCATAGTATGATGTAGTACTATTGAAAATTCATGATCCTAACATTTATCTGCTGAAATCTCAGCTAGCCAGGAAAATGTAGTGTACACCGTGACTGCTTAAAAGCTTAACTTAAAGGTGTGGCACAAAAGAACAGTGCTCATAAATGGCTGCTGAGACAGTATTTTTCACTTGAAATGGCATAGAAGCTTGGACCTGGAAACAGTATTCGATTCATCTTGTCTTACCAAGCAGATCAAGTAGATAGTTATTCATGATAATACTGCAGGCAGCTTCCATATTTCATATCAATTTCAGTGGAACTCTCTGTCCTAAAGTGTTACATAGAGCCATTTACAGACCACTAACTTCATAAAGCAATTTTAGATATTGCTCTTGGCCACTAATGCGATTGAGTGATTTATGGCTTTGCATTTAAATCGAATGTCTGCTTTATAATTTGACTCTCTGATAATATTCTTCACTGGAAGTCTGTGTGACATGTGTAGTCAAGACCAAATACTGTTTTTTCCTCTTCATGAAGCATAAGACCACATGTCTAATTCAGTTTATTTTCCATATTCAAAAACCTCAAGTTAAAATGAGGAACATTAGCAGATAATGTCACAAGATGTGGCTCTAATTTAAAATGGGCTACCACATTTGTCATGCTTTCAGAAAAATGCGGAAATACTTTGCATTTCACTACTTCTCTGAGGTGTAAAGCACTGAATGAAATCTAGATGCATACAGCCACTGCAATACCTTCCTCTAATTTAACCAACCGGATGACCTTTCTGCAATGTTTTCTATGTGTGTGAGTGGTTATGCCACTAAAAAATGGCTTCAAAAATTCTGAAGTTCATTGAAAAGAAAAAAAAAGGATACATGTGCACTCCCGATGGCTCTTACAATCAGCATAGATGATTTATACAAATCATTAAATGCATTCGAAGAGCTGCCAGATTCCATTATCAAATGCATCACTCCAACTCTTAACCATGGGAAAGATTTACCCAGTTTTTTCCTCTGTGGCACAGAGAGAACACCACTAATGCAGCCTAATTACTCGCATATTCTGGGGGAGTAAACCAACAACCATGTACAAATGAAAAATAGCCCCAAACCCCCGTTTCACTCACTTTGTCTTTAATTTACTTCCCAGCTAATGATGCCTTCCCACACAAGCTCACTAAATATGTAGATTCTAACATGCATAAATATAGTAAAACCCACCTCCATCCCTGCATTTGGAGAAATGTGGAAGCTACACAAATGCACCTAGATGAATGCGGCTAACTGACAAGCACCTCCACAAGCAATAATCAGTATGCTACTGGCAAATTGTGCAATCTCTGCAGCTCTTTAGGGATGCTGGGAAATGGGTTCTGTTGTTGGAGTACGCTTTCCTGAAACGACACTTTGAATAATTAAATATTAGCCAGCATGTGCATCCCTCTCTCTCCTTACTCAAGAAACTCTTGTAACAGATGGGAAGAGTGGTTCAGAGTGGAATCATCCAATCACTTTCTCATCACACTTCTCACTGTCTACCCTCCACAATAACTGAAGCAGATACAAGATATAAGTGTTTTAAAGTGTGATGGGCCGAGAGGGCAGGGGGCTAAAAGAGAGCACTGGACCTATGCAGACCCATCGAAACCCAAAGCGGTTGTGTTATGATTTTAATGTCTTAGTCAATTTGAAATGTGCTCTGCAGTGCTCTTAAAATAAAACGTTCGTCGAGGAGATGTGTGTTCAAGCAGATAGCAGGAGAAATGGAATGGGGCGGCTGGCGGCAGAGAAAGAAGTACAACCCAGAAGGCTGCTGGGAAAAAGTTCACTGCTAGAACACAAATCATTTTCAATGAGATTGCCAGGCAGAGCTCAGAGAGGGAGCAATCCCGTAAAACTGCTGTGAATGTGAAATAGATAAGTGGAATGGGTCTAAGGGCAGTACGTCACGATTCAAAGCATAAATTTGCTGGCATAGATTACTTTTTTCTCCACATAAATCTTTGTTTTTCTTTTTTATCTCATAAATCACTAAATACACATAAACAACATTAATTTAAAATATGTATATGACTGCTTACTATATGGTTCATCATAAAACAAATTGCACATTTAATGTAATATATTTTACTTGAAAAAATAATGATAATAATATTATTAATAACAAATCAATAATTGAACATAATTACATTGTCATCATTAATAACTGAAATATCTGATTCTGTATATTTCTCTAATAATTACTTTTAAAATGGTTGCAATTACATACAGTATCAGTGCAAATGTGTAATGTAATAGCTAAGTTATCAGAATAATCAGGTATTGTTATACTATGCTAGAACATAACCTTACTTAGACATTAAATGGTTATTAGAACATAGTTATTAGAACAAACTACATATATAATAATATTATTTAATAAGGAATGTAATCAGGCACTAAAGAGAGTTCCCATTAAAAGTTTTCTGAGCCAATGCATCTAATGGAGACCCGATTTCTCACTACACTGACCTACAAGTCAACTGGTCCACAGGAAAAAATCCCATTACTCTCTATGGTCAGACAAACTGTGAGAACATAAGCCTGTAACGGTTGTGCAGGGCCACATTGGTCAATAGTCAAACTGAATAGCAGTTGAAAGAATGAGCACACTGTGTGGGCAATACAACACAAAAGAAATGCCCCACCACAAATAAAATTTCAACATAAAATTTGCAATAAGTTGTTTAAAAGGCAATAATGATACTAAAGATGAGCCAGGAAAATATAACATTCCTCATTTATTTGGTTATAGCAATAATTACTGGAACACATTCAAGCACTGTTCATTTATTTATACAACTTTTATACTTATACAGGGGCGGCAGTGGTTCAGTGGTTCATGTAGGTTGTCTACAAACCGGAAGGTTGGTGGTTCAATCCCCGGCTCCACCTGACCAAGTGTCGAGGTGTCCTTGAGCAAGACACCTAACCCCAGCTGCTCCCGATGAGCTGGATGGCGCCTTGAATGGCAGACACCGCAGTCGGTGTGTGAATGAGTGTGTGAATGGGTGAATGTGAGGCAAATTGTAAAGCGCTTTGGATGGCCATGTGTTGAAAGCACTATATAAATGCAGTCCAAACTGGCAGTGACTTGTTTCCAAGTGTCCGCCGTGGGTCTCTCAGCTGGAGTTACTTGACAGTCCGGGACCCTCAGCACCCCACTGTAGGGCTGCACAATTCATCAAATTTCGAATCGCGAATACAATTATGGATGCCAAAATTACGCGATCGTTCAAAGTGCCAATTAATCATTCAAAG
This sequence comes from Carassius auratus, assembly GCF_003368295.1. Classification (NCBI taxonomy): domain Eukaryota; kingdom Metazoa; phylum Chordata; class Actinopteri; order Cypriniformes; family Cyprinidae; genus Carassius; species Carassius auratus. Next base: position 9,141,118 of record NC_039247.1, on the reverse strand, counting down.
TCCATTTACATTATTCTGCATGCTTGAGATGCATTTTTTCTTTCTACATATTATCTTAATGGTTTTTCCAATGTTTTGATTTTAGTTTTAGTATAACATTATAATATCATTAACTTTTTTATCATTTAAAGAAGAAACCAATAAGATGTGTAGTTGACATTTGAAGCTTAATACTACTGAAAAGCACTAAAAGTTTTCCACTTAGAGTGTTTCCAGCTTGTTTATTTTCAAATAAAAATACAGCATGCAGTTGCATCAAAAAATGGTATAAACATCATTCAATTAATTTGTTATTGTTCTCTCGACTAATTGGCAAACAAATTTCCTGTTTGACCCTGTAAAGCTGCTTTAACACAGTCAGTATTGTTAATTGTATAAAACACTATACAAATAAAGGCAACTTGACTTGACTATGAGATGCCCAAATCACTTACAATCATATCTCTCTCACACACACAGACTAGCCTTCTTCTCATGCCAGTTTGTCTGAGGGTGTAGTATCGCGTACATCTGGGAGCATCTCTCATGGTTTCAGCCATGTGATAAAAATGGGGGAGAAAGCAAGGGAACTCGAGAAAGAAGTGTTTCAACCATATTAACTAAAGCAGATGCTTTAACCAAGACTGCTGGACAAAAGCCCTGTGGCGATCCAGAAGAAGAGGCGGATGACTAGTGACTCAGATGAACAACATGAAGATACGAGCAGAATGTAAAAACAATAACTGCCCCAATGTAGACACAAATACATTCTGGCATATAGATTGAAGGCAGGAGGTTATAAGTGCACAAAGGCATCATGGATAAAGGAGAGCAGAGATAGCACACCCTGGAGCTGTTCTAGCACTGATGTTTTCGTGTGTCTGTTCACGCACAATCAGAGTCAGGAATGGGTGCTTTTGCCCAGGGTGACACTGACTTCAGCAGGCCACTAATTTCGTAAAAAGCACGTACAATTTGTTCTTGAGTGGCTCAGTGCGCATTGACCAGAACATTTGTGTGTGACATGGCCCCTTTCTCTCGCCTCCTCGTTCGCTCACTTACGAACTTTGTGTTCTCTTTGCTGATTTGATTTCTTAGTGTACCGTTCAACCCAGCATCTCACACTGCCCTCGCCGCCAAATAAGAGTTTTTTTCGTTGACAGATAGAATTTATGTAAGCTGTAGTGTGAACTAAACTCTGAGTCATATTCATTTTGAAAATGCTCAACATCTGCCATTGGCATTTAGCTATTAAAAACTTCACATTAGAAATTCATTAACACTAGATGAGCTGGTATCTGAATTAGTCGCACTAGCAAACAGTGGAGCTTAAAATGGCAATCGACCAAAATGTCCCAGCTGATCCATTCCAATTTTTTGAACTCAAACCTCCCCCTGTAGTACAGAAAGGCCATTTATTTGAACTAGGCTGCAAAACAGGCTTGTCCAGAAAGCTTCAGTGGGCAACTTGGCTTGCTCATTAGTTAAAATAAGAGAAGGGAGGATTTTATTATTCAGAAGAGGAATATATTATTCCAGATGGTATATCTAACGAACAAGAAGTGGGGGAAGTTTGCCAAACTTTGTGCTGCTTTGGCCATCGGGTAACCTCAACATCAAATCTCAACATTAGTAAAGAAAGTGTGACTAAAGATTATTTAAAGGGGGGGTGAAATGCCATTTCATGCATACTGAGTTTTTTACACTGTTAAAGAGTTGGATTCCCATGCTAAACATGGACAAAGTTTCAAAAATTAAGTTGTATGTTTGAAGGAGTATTTTTGTTCCCAAAATACTCCTTCCGGTTTGTCACAAGTTTCGGAAAGTTTTTTTCGAGTATGGCTCTGTGTGACGTTAGATGGAGCGGAATTTCCTTATATGGGTCCTAGGGCACTTCTCCCGGAAGAGCGCGTGCTCCCGTATAGCGAGGCTGAGCACAGACAGACATTTCACTGATCAGAGAGAGAGCGTCGCGAAAAGTCACAAAATAAGTGTGTTTTTGGTTGCCAGGGCAAGACAACTCTGCACAGATTACCAAAAAAAACAGCATTAAGGGACCAGTGGATGGAGTTTATTTTTACAGAGCATCAATGAAGTTGTGCAAGTGTTTTTGTTTGTTCCCTGCATTTCGAAGATGCTTGTTTTACAAACAAGGCCCAGTTTGACGACGGATTTGCGTATCGTTTATTTCTTAAGGATGATGCAATCCCAACGAAAAAGGGTCACGATCATGTGTTGGAACCGCAGGCGGTGAGTAAAACTGCTTCAAATATCTCTGCCTCCTTGTTAGTGCGTCCGCCTCCCATCGGAGACCCGGGTTCGAGCCCCGCTCGGAGCGAGTCGTTGCTGCTGCTGCTCTCGTTCTGTTTCAGCCTCGGCATCTGATTCTGGATCATAAATAAACGGCTGAATCTGACTGTAAGCCATGGTTTGTTTTGGATGATGGTTTTTCCCTCACGGTAAAGTCACAGCTTCCAAACGCTCTCAACGCAAAAGCCTATTCGCGCTCGTGATTCTTTAGCTCCGCCCACACGTCACGCCTCCAGCCGGTCGTGTTTTTCCGGGAAAAATCGGTACAGACTATCTTTCTCTAATGAATATAATAAAACTACTAAGTACTTTTTGGAGTTATGAAGGATGCTGTACTACTCTATAGGTACTCAAGATTAACAGGATATTGAGTGAAAACGAGCATTTCACCCCCCCTTTAAATAAGATCCCTAATCATATCAGTCTGACCACCACAGTGTGTGCTGTAGCTTTCACTGTTTGTTGAACCTGTCAATGTCATGCGGACTTTCTAAAGAGGCAGACCAACTATATTAGTCCCAAAAGAATATCTTCAGTCTGGCATTTTAACTCATTTCACAAATGAATATGTCATTGAATAACATATCTAAAAATGAGTCTCAGTAACAAAATAAAAATATATCATAAATATTGTAGAATAATATTGAGTATAATATTTATTGGTTTTCAAACCCGATAACGCCATAAAATATTTACAAAAAGACAGAAAAAAACCATGTGTTCCAGTCTCACCATCTCTAAGCATCTCTAACTCTAAGCATCATCACACACATATTAAACATATAAAAGGGGTCATATGACATTGATAAAAAGAACATTATTTGGTGTTTTTGGTGTAATGTAATGCGTTTATGCGGTTTAACATAAAAATAAAATAAAAATAATTTTCACATAATGTACATTATTGTTGCTCCTCTATGTCCTGCCTTTCTGAAACACATAGATTTTTACAAAGCTCATTGTTCTGAAAAACAAAGTGTGCTCTGATTGGCCAGCTATCTAGTGCATTGTGACTGGCTGAAAGCCTCTAACTTGTGATGGAAATGTTATGCCCCTTAACATACTGTGATGCCGTCTCCCAGCACGACCAGACCAAACCAATAAAACCCATTACAAACGAGGCATTTGTTGCATCCAGTGGGGACATAATTACTGATTATAATGACTTATACTGTCTTGTTACATGTTGCATTGCGTATCGCGCTGCGTGAACATAAAACCTGAATTTGTGATAAGAGAAAAAACAAATAAAAAGTGCTACTCCATACTGCTCAAAACTCACATTTGAATCATCAGTCACATGTTCTTTAAATATGTAAACATACTTACAGACTGTGAGTCAGAAGCGCCAGACTGTCCTTTAAAAGTTGGAATTTCTAGGGATGCGCCAGTTGACCGGCCATAAATCGGAACCAGACGGTTTTTGCTTAAAATACGCGATCGGCAATCAGCCTGTTTTTGGTCTTTTTTTTTCTGCCGATTTTTCCAGAAGTGCACCCGCGTGCACAGACTACATTGGTATCATTCGCTATCATGTAATTTGTGTGGAAGTATTTTGAAATCTTTGCGCAGGAAACGGGCAGCCGTTCTGTGCTTGAAGTGCAAAGCTTCATGTCTGAGGCACAGATAGCAGGAAGCAAACAGCAACCTTTCCCTGCGTGAGCGTACTGTACCTGTAATTCTTAAAAATTTGTAAAAAATTTTAGGGTAATGATTCACATCTATATTTTTTAACTTCAGCAAATACCGTATTTTCCGGACTATAAGTGGTCCTGCGACTTATAGTCAGGTGCGACTTATTTATGAAAATTAATTTTACATGAACCAAGAGAAATGAACCAAGAGAAAACTTTACCGTCTACAGCCGTGAGAGGGATAATGTTTTCTCTTGGTTCTTGGTTCTAAATAAATGCGACTTATAGTCCAGTGCGACTTATATATGTTTTTTTTCCTCGTCATGACGTAGTTTTGGACTGATGCGACTTAGACTTAGGTGTGACTTATAGTCCGAAAAATACGGTAGTTATTTATTTTTCATTGGCTCAAGTAAAAAAATATAGATGTGAATCATTACCCTTTTTTTATTGGACGAATGAAACACTTTGCATCTTTGTTTTATTCACACCAACATTATTTGATTTTAAAATTTTGGAATAATGTATTTATATAGCATACTTGTTTTGTTCACACTGGTAAAGCTTTTTTAAACCAAATTTAAAAACTAAAACAAATACTGAATGCTGATTAAGAAACCTCTTATTGAATGTGTTGATTGTGTTGTTTGGATTGTAGAACTATGCAGTTGTTGCTTTTAATTTCACATGGTTACAGTTCATCTTTTAATTTAAGACCAGTTCTATGTAGTTACAGCCCATTTAAAAAACAAAAGCTAAATGCTGATGTCTGTACCATCTATGTTTGTATTGATTGTAGGCTACTTACTGTTTAGCTACTGCCGTTAATTTCAGATGGTTACCATTATTGTTTTCAATAGCCAAAAGTTTGGCCTATTAAATATAAAAAAAAAAATGGAAATCGATATCGGAATTGGCCAGTTTGTTTGGAAAATCATGAAAAATCATGATCCTGCATCCTTAGGAATTTCCCCACTTTATAGAAACAGCCTCCCTCCAGTACAACGGCATGTGTTCTTAATATTTAATTAGACATTTACATGTCAACTGTGAGACAACTGGGAGGTTTGTAGATCTATAATCACTCACTGCGTAGCTCTAAAAAGTGCTGTTCGACTAAGTCTGAATTGGTCAGGCACCACCCAGCTAAACAGATGAATTATAGAGTGAGGATGAATACAGAATGTGATCACTCTGTGACTGTAACATGGAGTGAGTCTCAAGGGACGGTCAGAAGTCTGGCGACAGCAGTGATGTCATGGTGAATTCAGTAGGTTGTTAATGGTCATTTACAGTGTATGGGTAAATGAACGAGTGACTAACTGATTGACTGATTGACTGGGAAGCTTTTCAAAGGCACACAATGACGTTGGTTGGGTCCAATCACGTCACAAAACTCCAAATGATATATTTAAACAAATATTCTAGCCAATGATGACTGTAAAAATATCGCCAGCTGTGACAGTGATGTCATGACTCTGTCATAGAACATCAGTCTAATGAATACTTACGTTGTTTGATAAGCAAACGAAATCTTAAACGACAATTTAAATAAAACTGTATTAAATTACATAAACTATAATTAATAAAACAAATAACAACATACAAAACAATAATGATCAAGAAATATTTTGTTGTTGTTGTTGTTTAAAGCCTAATAACCAGGCTCTATAGGCTAAATGTATGAATTCTGAAAACAACCTTATAATAATAATAATAATAACATAAATATCATCATCATCATCACTATCAGTAATATTAATGTTAAAACAACAATCTCACTCATCCTCATTATAACAAACAGTGGCGGCTCATGGGGGTCTAAAAATATATTTGGCCTTTTTTAAAATAGGTAGGTACATTTATACTATTATATTACCCTATAAACCCTATTTGACTAAAGGATCCTGCAATCACTTTATATTTTCCTCCTTTAACTTTATCATAAAAAACCCTAAAAAGTAATTTAAGTCAAACTTAATATTTTGATACGAAGTTGCTAGCAAGCTATACAAAGTGTTTTACAGTCGTCACCAAGGAAACGTCATGATATGAGGTGTGATGAGATGTCATAGTTTTGTGCAGCATGCCTTCACAAATAGCGTTTCTGGCGCGTGTGTTCTCCAGAGACTCACCGAACTTTTGCGGCAACAGAAGAAATGGCATCATTCCTTAAATTCTTCTTCTTGGACACGGCTGTTCCCATGCTGCAGTGAAACCACCAATGTGTAAAAACAGCTCATTCCACTCGTCACTTCTGAAGGAAATAATTGCACAACGCAAACAAATCATCCGCAGAGTGGAGATGCGATCTCCTCCTCTCACTTCAACCTGATTCAGATTGCTGCTCAGGGTCTATCAGATGTTCCGCTTGTTCCTCATGTTTAGGAACGCGGCGTTCATCAGAATTTCACGACGTGAAGTTTAGAATGTTCTTTAGGGTGCGGAGTTTGAGATGCAAGTGCAGCAAACGTGAAGGGTGAGCTGGCTGCTAGGACGCGAGAATGTGCTCACGCGCAGCTCTCTCTCTCTCTCTCTCTCTCTCTCTCTCTCTCTCTCTCTCTCTCTCTCTCTCTCTCTCTCTCTCTCTCTCTCCTCAGTATCTCATATTGATCCATATAAAATCATAGTTGAGTGGACATTACGGAAACTACTGCCATATAAAGGAGAAGTTGCTCAGCTTGTCCTTTGTCGTCGGCTTAAAAGTGCACAAAAGAAATGAACCAAGTTAATTCCTGTACAGACACATGGCATACCTTAAAACAAATAGAGCTGCTTACCGTTCGTTTATGGGCAGGTAAGGTTATGGAGTCAGTCATGGCATATTTCGGCAAAGAGTGGAATATATGTCCGCATAATGTCCCCTTATCGGCAGTAGCCTACAGTTCCCTGACCGAACACGATTCCAGCTCGTGCACGACTACGAACCCGAGCCATTACGGTGGAATCAGGATTATTTACTTCAAATGTTTGTTAAACGAGTCTAAATACAGACAATAGCCCATGGCGTATGCATTAAAAAATTGACTATAAAAAAAAAAATATTTAAATTAGGCTACTTTAAATTATATAAAGGAAAATAAAGGACGTTAACATGCAAACCAATGGTTATGTTGAGTATATTACAAATGTTTAGAGCATTTAAATTAATCTGTAAACGAATCAACATGTTGCTGGGTTAAATTAACGTGTTTGTCCTATGATACCCAGCCTAACCCAAGTTGGGATGTTTTTAACCGATAGTTTAAGAGTGTTAAGATAGAAAAAAAAAAAAAAAAAATCATGACAGTTTCAGTTAAAATGTAGGCTACAATGAAAAAAAAAAGATTTACTTTTAAACTATTTTTTTTACTATAAATTGCTATAAATATCACAATTACAAAGACAATTGAGAAATTAAAAGAATTGAATTTAATGAGCAGGATCAAGCACACAATGCCCCCCCCCCAAAAAGTCAACAAACTAATAGTCTTTGATGATAAATCTAATGGCAAAACTCAGACTAAACCATGACACAACAACTGAAACATACAAACAATACCAGACAAAGAACTGCAGACAGGTGATTAGCAGAATCAAAACAGGTGAGAACTAATTAGTAACTATAGGAACTAATTGGTTGGGGTGAAAAGGGGAACAAAGAAAACTGGGTCAAATTAAACAAGGAACACAGAACTAAACCAAAACAGAAAATAACTGACAAGAAATGATCTTTCTTATATTACTATGAAAATATTTATTTACAGCTTTGAAAAAATACTTTAAAAGACACAAATTGTTGTATAACCACTTTCATTTAGTCTTCAATTAATTTCAAACAACAAATTTCAGCAAAAGAAGAAGTCTTTGTTGGCATCCTTTTTCTTTGTGTAGGGCTTTAAGTTCCTTGTGTCTTCAGAGAAACTTTGAAAACTGCAGTCAGTAGAGCAAGTGTGGTTTATCTGCCTCATCATTACCACATTGCTTACCACTTTTGAAGAGGAAAATTGAAAGCTTACTTAAATTGCTCATTTTACAGCCTTAACATATAAGACAAAGAAAATACAAAAAGCAAAAGGTTGGCTTCCATAGTACTGTTTCGGGAATTCTTACTTGATAATTATAATATTTTGGGAATGGAGAAGTATTTTATTCAGCTGAGGAAACATAAATGGGATATGATGAAAAATGTAATATGCGCTTACCTTTAAGCACACTTCAAAAGCAAACAAATAATATTAGACAGAAGTATACCAACAGAAAAGCTTCAGCTTTCATTCAGATTTTCTAGTGGCTGATCTGAATGCTGTTTTCTTCTGCATCGCAGCGTTCGAGCTGAGAAGGCATAAAGAAAGGGGTTCACACAACTGTTAATAAAGAAAAGAGCGCCAGTTATATTGTTGCTGCCATCTGATTCCCATGGCATTGCCATAGAGACCAAGTTGTTGATCATAGCGGGGGTCCCAAATATGAAGAAGGCCACTACGATCCTGACAGACAGTTTTGTCAGCCTGTGGCTTCTGAAGGAAACTGACTGATTTATCCGTTGGTGAAGTCGATGGTAGAAACACAACAGGCTGAAGACAGGCACAAAAAACATCACTAGAGTTTCGACAAGTAAGATGACTATTTTTTCTTGTTTATTCTTATAATCCTGATAACAGCGTAGAAGCCCAGCCTTCTGCTTCACGTTTCTGTAATAAAGCGCATAAGAACCCAGAGCTCCACTTAATGTCCATATTCCAAAAATCAGCCACTTTTGTCCCTTCTGCCCGAGCTTGGCCCATCTCTGTGGATACAGCACCTGCAGGTACCTTTGCACACTCAACAAGGTGACAGAAAGCACACTACTGTAGAGGCTCCAGTACACTACATAGGAAAATAACTTACACAGACCTTGGCCAAAAACCCAGCCATTCAGAAGGGCATCAATCCACACAGGCAGAAATATCAGACTCAATAGATCCGAGACAGCCAGACTCAGCATCAGTTTTGGGGTGAAACTGTCATCCTTTAAATGCTGGGCGAGCATGACCAGCGCCGCTACATTACCGGGTACACCCAGCGCACAGCACAATCCAAGAACAGTGCTGGATGCTACTGCTGAGGTACGGACAAACAGAGGGTTGTTAGAAATGTTCTGATACTCCATGGTCATCTGCCATTTGGTGATGTGAATATGAAGTTTGAGGTTATTGCCCAGTAATAGTTAAGGAAGTAGTTTCAGGAAGTGAACTTTGATCACAATTGGTTCTGCGGAAAGACATTAACATTTTTTAAATAAAAGAGCATGCAAATGTGTGTAAAATTAGTTTTGTTAAAGGTAAATTATTTGCATGGAGTTGCAATATAAGGCTGCATGTGCATGAATGGAGTGTTTTTTATGATTTAGGCAGCATTTCCTTCTAAATATGTTAATGTACTGAAGTAACGTGTGCTTATAAGCTGAGCTGCCATATGCATGAGCCTTGATAACATGACTGCTGTGGTTGATGCTGCTGACCTTACACACAGTAGAGCGCATTTCCCATGATAAGCAGCTACAGTAGTATGTGTTTGCACCCCAACACTCTCTGGAAATATCATTTCAACCACAAACTGAAGAATCACATAACATAACACATTATTTTAGCAGAGTTTATGTACATTGTAATGCCTTTAATTCTAATATTTAAATAGTTATTATTTTAAATGTTTTTTAAACTTTGTGGTTTATTATTTTGAGTCTTATGGGATGCGGTAACACACATCCCTCTCATAATATATTGCTTTCCAGATCTATTGCTTTTGCCACTCACACAGTGCCATATTCACACAATCATGCACCAGGTAACAGAAGATCAGAAGATGGCACGGTTAGTGCTCACAGTCACTGATCTATATATAACTGAACTGCGCTCTTGCCCACCTCTTCCCCTGAGCCAGGGACTTCTAAATGGAATGATTAGCATGGTTTAGATTGCCTAGTGTAAGCAAACTCTAATTATTCTCCCCCGTATCCTGCACACATGAGTTTATACCTGCCCATCAAGTATTGTCCGGCGCTGCACTCTGCTGCGATCGGTCCCGCGATCATGCAGGTCTCTACTCGGAAGATGCCTGTTATAATCTTATGATGGAGGCTCTGGATTCTGAGCATAACTTTTTTTTTTTTAACAAACTATAAAATACTTTCCATAAAAACTTTTTTTTATAATATATAATATATATTATATTATTTATAGTTTAGATCTAGGCTAACTGCTACTATGTAAAAGGAACACTGCTGTAAAATGTTTTTTTTTTTTTTTTTTTTTTTTTTCAAAACCAAATGTTATTACACTTTTGTTCATGTAGCGGTAGGCCTACTTTTAAATAGAAAAAGGTGCACAATACACTACTTTTGAATGCATTATTAGTTATGTGCATAGCAATGCGTTTAATCACGATTAAAAAAAAAATATCTTTGCTCAGCACTAATCTAAACCAGTAGGTGAACAAATAAATGCATAGTCAATCAAACCAATCTATTATTGAACAAAGCAATGTATACTTGACAAGACCAATATATGCTTGTGCCAACCAGTGTACCTAAACCAATTCATAGTTGTATATGTCTGGTTACAATCATTGTAATATAAATCAATGCCTTTGAACCAGTAAACCCCATCCATATTCACTCAATAGGTATGTATTATTTCCTGAACAGCTTTACATACTGTAGTGCCCTCTAGCCAATGTTACCAGATTGTGCGGGTTCGGTTTAGAATTTGATTAGGCAGGTAAAAATTGGCTTGGGTAGGTTGACAAAATTTGGTCTGGTTTGAGATCAGTTTGGGGATTTCCAAACATATAAAATGTATGAGCTAATTGATTTTGGATTTCGGATCTGATTTAGAATGTATAACTGTATACAGTAAGTGATCATAATGCCTAAATATAAGTTACTTGGTAAAGAGTGGGATGTTTTAACTCTCAAAACGTGAATTGCACCTTTTGAGGGAAAGATGAAAAGGCTCTAATATCACTGCAATTCTGAAATCAGAGCACATTTAAATTATTTAATAAAAAATTATTTTTATCTTTTAAACATTCTAAACCTGGCATATCCTTGAAAGCTGCTTGTTAGTTTTGATTGTGCAAAGTTCTGTATTATGTTTTACAATATGTACTTGACAAAATACCTTTATGTTCTGTGTGAAATTGTAGCGCGACAGAAAAGTGCATAGCCTAATTGTTATTGTTATTTATTATTATTATTATTATTATTATTGGATCGTACAGATACAGTGTGTATCATACAGTATGCATCAATGAATGACACAGTTTTGACTGTCATGTGTGCATAAACGAGTGTGAAATACCTAATCACGATGCTTGTTCCGATGATTTATATTGAGCACTTTTTTTGCATTTAAATTCTGACCGTTGACTTTAAAAATTATGCGTGTTTTTTTCAAGGTTGTTAGTTAATTTCTTGATTGCTGTTTTAACACTTGCAAATTTTAATCATATTTGGTAATTCTCTTTAATATATTTGATCCATGGGAAATTTATCTAACATTTTATTTATTATTTTATAGTCATTATTTTGTTTTAAGAAGTATCAACCTTGGCTGACATATATCACATTATTTTGACAGCTAAAGTTTTGGACGGCTTTTTGTTGGAGTGGGTAGATTTTTTTGAAAGCTTTTGGGCTGGAAATCATCCATCCAACCTGGCAACACTGTCTCTAGCACACAGAGAGCTGGAATCGAATGCAAAACAGGAACGTTCATCACCTTCCCTATAGCAGTACTAATTTATTTATCAATTATATTTCTAAGGCAGCAACTAACCTTTTCACTTTCACTGATGCTGAAACTGGCATGACTGCTGTAGAAATAACTGTTGTAAATGTGGGAATATAATGTATGATTTAAGTATGTTTTAATTAGATTGCATAGCCTAATATGCATAACGGATACAGTTTATAAAAAGATTCTATAAAACAAGCAAAAATAAATAAATAAATAAATGATTGCCTGAAATAACTGAAAGTAACTTCTTGAAAGTAAGAAATCAATGTTTTCTGAATGAAGCTCAGCAGAATATATTAGGTGAGTCTCTTCATTTTATTGAATTTTTTTTAAACACATTATGAAAAAAAAAGAACTCACTGAAAGCTAAAAATGTCAGAAAATTTGGAAATATATTTTTTATTTAGATTTATATTGGGTATTAATTAAAATATTTAGAATATGTATTAATATACAGTAATATATTTTAATAAAATATTTTGAAATAAAGACTTTTTACCCGCCATTTAGACTCTATAAAAATACATTGCATATGTATTTAAATTTAGATCGGTGACGCTAATGCAAATAGTCCACTTCGCTGTAACTTGCAGTCTGCTCTTGCTAAACAGCCTCCAGCGAGGCAAGCAGGCACATTTTGACTAGTCCTGTGGTTTGTAGGGACAGAGAAATTAGATTCTGTTTTGGAATTGAGACTATTCTAAACTGAGGCCTTTTTTTCAGCAAATATTATATATTCAGTGCAGCAGCAAAACACACGCACAAACAGAACGACAGAGAAAACGCTGTAAACAAACTATATAAATCAGTGGCTGAGAGAAATTAGGTGTGATGAGATTTCTCTGCAATAATACAAAATTAATTTGCACTGTGTCAAGAGATGTCTTTGGTTTACTGTTTGCTGAACTGATATGGGTAGAATCCAAAGATAACTTAGTTAAAATTAGAGACCTAAAAACGGATTATGGTGCATACTTGTCTAATTTCATAAACAGAATGGAGTATGACTTTTACTATGACCTTCAAGAGCAGAGCACTTCAGATACAATATATCTTGGCATGTCAACTTAAAGACTTTCTTATTGAGCAAACACAGTTGATTGATATGCATGTCAATAACCATTTGAAGGGTGATCCGTTTGTTTGTATAATCATACTGATTGTCCACGTGATTGGCTGGCAAGAAGTGCAAGGCAGGGCAAGCAGAGGAGGAGTGAATCAAGACACCTGAAAAAAAGAGGACAGACAAGATGTAGACAGATGGACATGGAAATATGTGAAGGGGGAAACGAGACACTGAAGAGACAGGTGGAGGATAAATTAAGAGAGAACGAGTGAAATAATGAGTAGCCCGTTAATTGGATTGGAGGTACGGTTAATTAAATCACCCTTCTCTCCTGTTGCAGAGATACTGACAGAACAATGTCAGCTTACACGTACATTATCTGTCAAAAGATCGGACATCCCTGAACAAATGTTGCTCATGACCTTTAGGTCCTTTTGTACTAAAGGCTTATGTTTGTACACACACACACACACACACACACACACACACACACACACACACACACACACACACACATATATATATATATATATATATTAGATTGATCAAAGAGTGAAAGAAAATAACCAATGCAAGAAACCCATTAAATTAATTTTTGCCCATATATACTACAGTATATGCTAAATGGTGACTGTTATTTTGGAAAGCAAAAAAAATAAAAATAAAATACATGGTTAAATTCAGTATATTATTGGATTAATTTACAATTGCAGACAAACAGCCGTATCAAGTAGAGAATGCTTGAGGAATCGGCATCATCAGTCTCAGTATTCAACCAAATCAAATCATCTTGAACATTTTTTTCAATCAACAGTAAACAAGAACCTCATTTTATCTCCCCCAAGATCTTGATAAAAATAACCTCACTCTAATTTTCACACTCTTTTAGTCGGGACACGACACACTTGATCCCATCAGTTTCCTCGGAGTCATCAAATTGAAATCCCCTGGTAACTGAGTGACCTAAATATCTCCAGGAGACTGGCAGCATAACAGGTGAGGGGGGAAATAAAGCCATATGAATGAGATTAAAGCTAGCTAGCAGGGTCTCTGACCTAACGGCCTGCTGGGATGTTTCAGCTGGCCTGTGGATCAGGAGGCAGAAATGAAACTGAGATATAATGTGTTCTCAACAAGTTTTTGTTTAGGAGTTTTGCTGAAGGAGATCTACAATACCTAAGCTATTCACTTGCATTCCCATTGAGATTGTTTGATATGAAAACAGATTTTGACTTTTTTTTTTTTTTTATGACAAAAACCCAGTAGAATTTTTCATTATTGTAGAAAATAAGCTATGTGACCAACAAAAGTTTATGATTGTTCAAATTTGGTTTTCATAGTGATAATCTTCACAGATGAACACAACTTGTATTGAATTCTGAAGCTTAAATCCAATCGCCAGAACCAAATGTACAACAATATGTTTGCATAACTTACATGTCACCCCATCTGAAGCTTCAAACAACTCTTTTAAGAATAGATTTACTAAACGCCACAAAATAGCGTGAAACCATAAAAGGCATGACAGGCTTGTAAAGTCCTGTGGGTGATCTACTGACGGTCTCCATTCCTAAACCAGTTTAAGTGAGGGTGCGTAAACCTATGACTGAATTTTCAGTTTGGGGTTCCTATTCTTCTAGAGGACAAGCAAGCCATCTCCATGTGGTGAAAACTGTGGGAGAACTTTGAGAACTTCACATCCCCAACATATCTATCACAGTTCACACACAGACCTGTTGTTACAGGGTCACGGTTCTCAGAGATGCTGATGAGAAACAGGACACCGAGAGATGTTTTAACACCTCCCACATATCTCAGGGTCATTGCCCTTGCAGAAGTGGGCTGTGTACAAACTTGTGAGGCAGTTCTAGTCATGTCTCAGTCATCCAACTCGGGAGATGCACAACTATGACACAGGTGACAGTAGTTTTAAATACATCCTAATTGTCTGTGATGATTATTCATTGGAGGACCCTGAATAGAGTCTTTAAATCGTATCTGTCGTCATGTTCAAAAGAGTAAGAGCAAGCTGAACTCTTTAAAACGTATCAGTGTGAATCTAATTTTGTGTTCTAGCTCTTTTGAAACAGTCACCCTTGGGTTATACCTCCAGCTTTGACTCAGCCACTGAGAGGAAGCTGCTGTTTTATCATTGAAAACAGCACTATTAGCTTAGGTCTAGGCATCACAGGATGACTTTAAGGCCAGTGTCGTGAGGATTTTCACATTTCCTGGGCTGTTTTTAGCAGTCTAGGTAATTGGTGACGCACATCAGGAGATTCAACCCCATCTGCCCACCTTTGCACAAAAACATCAGTGCGTATAAATAGCAAGCGTGTCTAGGTGCTATTATTATTACCTCCAGCCTCTTCCCAGAGCTGGAAATGCGGATTGATCCAGCTGTCTCCCTGTGAGAAGCAATGGGAGGGCTGCAAGAGGTCAGCCCACTCTTATTAATTGCATACTGCTCAGGTTAGATAGGATAGTGATGTAAATGATCAATTTAAACTGAATAAATCTAATTTGTTGGCATAGAAATGATATATTTCTGCATTATTTTACATGCATTTGCATAAAAAACTTAATATCATTACATCTATCCACCTTACCTTTCATAATTTGTAAATAGCAAATCTGTAAATACAATAAACTGTCTACCACATTGTGTATTGTTTTTACATATTTATTTTTACTCACTTATTTTTATTTTGTTATCTATGATAACAAAATAGATTTTTCTTTTTCAAATGAACAGCATTTATTGGAAATAGAAATCTTTAAAGTCTTCTAACTTCACTGCCACTATTGATCAATTTAAGATATAGAAATTATGTATAATTTCAATCAGTATCCATTCAAAAATGAAAATGGTAGAACAACAATTATAAAGGATTATATATACAGTATATATATTATGTTTATATATGTTCCAATAAATGTTGATTTCTGAATCTTTCTAAACAAGTATAGACATGATGCCCTACAGAATCATATATCTGAAAAAATATTACGCAGTATTTCAATTATTGATCCATGACACACTATGATTCACTCTGTTTCCTTTGAGGCTTCACCCACAATAATCTTGGCTGGTTTATGTACACAACTCCACATTATTTTTTTACTTTTTTTTTCACCAAAATCACATTTCATACCAAAATCAAATGTAGATGCTGTTACTCTGTCTCCTTAAATTAAAAATTAAATTAAATTAAATTCCTTAAAGAGTCACATATTCTCTAGAAGATCTGTACTGAATTCACCAAATGTAGGACCATGTGACACTAGTTATTTTAAATTGTAATAAAATTGAATTATAGCTGCTTTTATCTTATTTTTATTACAAATAAATGTAGCCTTGGTGAGCATAAGAGACTTATACCATTCAACAGTTTTAATATTTTGATAGAAGCTATATATGTGGCATCAAATAAAAGATTCAGAGTATTAAGTGTAAATAACTAGAGTATAATGCAAAAACACTAAGTGCAAATTAGCCTTGAATGTCCAAGCAGAACAATATTTACTTTAAGTTTCATCTATATAATCTGTAAAGCCTCTAACTATTCTAACTTCTAACTATAACTATTATACAATTCTGCCTTCAACTGCTTCTTGTAAATGTAATTTAGCAGCATGTCATTGCTCTGTAGATTCTGATATGATGATTTATGAAACTCATATACAAAAAAATCAGGTCAGGACCGTTTGGATTGGTTTCACAGCTCAGCTGGAGGACCAGCTCCAGTTCCTTGGAGGAAAAGGGGGAGGATGGGGATGGATTCATGAGGAAAACTCAGTTTAGCTGCTCATTTTCACTTTTATCCACCCTCTGTGCAACCTGTGCGTCAGAAGGGGGCCCAGTGGTGGGTAAACGTGTCAGGCCCACCTGTCATTTACCCAAGCCTGTCTGCTGTGATCCCTCCATGGGCCTCTTTAATTACTCGTCACCTCCTCCTCTGTCTCTGTGCTGCCTTTTCCTCCAACCGGTGTAGTGAGATGGGTCTCTCAGCAGGTGCTGGTAATTACTCATCCAGAATCCTTCAGTGTGTCCAACAGCATTAAAAAAACCTGGGCCTCTCAGGACCCAGATGACCTGCTTGTTCAACATGACTGAAATATCTTTGACATTATAAGATTAGAAGCTTTTATTAGCTTTATGTAAATTCTGAGGCACAAACAACCACAACTGTGTGACATTTACATTCATACTTGAATAAAAAGCACTTTCATAAATGGTTTGAGATTCTCAACTAGGAGCTTTAAAAACGGGAAGGCCAATAAGTGATACATTATTTTTGGGGGATAAACTAAGTTTACATTACAGAGTAGAACTGCTTTTGGCGAGCTTAAAAAAGAGATGCTGGGGTCTATATTTATATGAAGATTGTCAGATTGAATAATGAGCCTCAGTTTCTAAAACTGTTTGCCACCCACAATGTAAATGAAGTTGCTCCTGATTTAAATTAAGAATAATAAAACTTCTCTATGTGGTCTCTACAGTAAAAAAAAAAAAGGTCACATACCTTGGTTTCTACAATATAACTTATTGATATAGCTCTGAATGTGATTAAAATTTGAAAAGTGGATCCTCGGGGAGCTGCAAAGGTGTTCTGGGTGTATGGAAATGAAAATTTGTAACTCAAGTGTAACATTATTATTTATCATCATCATCATTATCATTATACAGAGTATTATAATTATTCTAATGACCAGTCAAAGATCATGAGATTAATCACAATTATTTTATCTCTATTGACAGCCATAGTTTTACTTCTAAATATCTAACAGTGCGCTAATGGTGAAAAAAAATATACAGTGTAAACTGAAATAACTATTCATATTTACAAAACATATTTTTCATAATATAAATGGGTCTTTTTTTACATGAAAATATTTAGCTGCCTTTATAGAAAGAAGTTTTTAACAAGGGGATCATCATATTGGAGGTTCCTGAGGATCAAAATATTCTCTCTTCTGAACGAATTTGGTTGTATTCTGACTTGAACTTTAACGTAACAAAGTATGTCACAGGTTGAAGGAACTGTTCCCCAAAATGTAAATTACATTTTAAACCTGTATGACTTGTTTTGAAGGGTAAGTTCACTCAAAAAAAATTCTGTCAATAATTACACACCCTCATGTCATTCCAAACCTGTAAGACCTTTGTTCATCTTTGGAACACAAATTAAGATATTTTTAATTCAATCTGAGAGCTCTCTGACCCTCCATAGACAGCAAGGGTCCAACCACGTTAAAAGTCTAGGAAGGTACCAAGAACATCATCAAAATATTCTATGTGACATCAGTGGTTCAACAGTAATTTTATGAATCTATGAATCACTTTTTGTTGGTACTCTCCAAAATGGCACTAGGGTGACGTGGAGGAGAAGAATTGTTGAATTGTTTATTTATTTAATTTTATATAACTTTCTTCTGTGTCATTTAGGCTTCTGATGTGCTTGTTCAAAGAAAAGACCTTTGTTTATGAGGGAAAAGTCTAGAAAAAAAGTGTTATATTCAAGCAAACATAATGAAAAATGACCTAACACTATAAAACACCTTGTGCAAGTTTATAGCATTGAGTGGGGGCTGGAAATGATCCAACTTTATCTGGGCAGTGACCCAATTACCTGCTCATGGTTTAATTGCTTGAAAAAAGTACAGGACAGGGAAGGACTAGCTTATGACCTATCAGATACTGAAGAAGCACCATGAAATGCCCTTGGCTGTGTGCACATAACCTCACTGGAGTCCCAACTCAGTTTATCCTTGACTTTGTGTGTCCCATTTATTATTTTTATAAAAGTGCAGTTAACACCATATTTGTCTGATAGCCAATATGTCATGCCCCCTTTTTTCAGATTTCCCAGTGCTTAAGCATTTCTTCCTCATTTGATTCAATCCTCACGTCTCTGGTTGATCTGGAGTCTCATTTATAAACAAAATGGTCATAGAAACATGCATATGCAATTTTTCACACATCCTGATTAATCTCAACTGCTCTTTGTAACCATTAATGCACATGAACTAGATTAAATGCCATGATGGCAACATGGGTACTATCTTCTCTAACACAATAGACGCTGTTGCCCCCATCAAATTAAAAAAGGTTAGACAAAAATGTACTGTGCCATGGTATAACAGTAATACCCACTCTCTCAAGAAAGAAACTTGTAGTCTTGAGCACAAATGGAGAAAAACTAACTTGGAAGTTATTCAAATTGCGTGGAAAAACAGTCCAGCTATAAATGGGCTCTAAAAACTGCCAAGGCCGAGCATATCCACAAACTCATAGAAAATAACCAAAACAATCCAATCCAATCCAAGCACAGTGGCTAAATTGACAAATTACTTGACACCACCTGATCTAAATATTCCCTCACAGTTAAATAGTAATGACTTCATGAATTTCTTCACTGATAAAATAGATCAGAAATACTGTACAATAACAAATGTAGATTCTACAGTGTCTAATACTTCAGTTTCATCCATCACACCCAAAAATAAACTTTAATTCATTACAACAAAAGAGAGGAAGAGCTAAATAAACTTATCACTGCATCTAAACCAACAGCATGTTTATTAGATCCTGTACCCACTAAATTACTGAAAGAGTTGTTAGCAGCAGAACCGCTACTCAATATCATTAACTCATTGTTATCTTTAGGTCAAGTCCCAAAACCAATCAAACTAGTGGTTATTAAGCCTTTTATTAAAAAAACACAACTAGATCCTAGTGAACTGGCCAATTACAGACCCATTTCAAATCTTAGATTAATGTCTAAAATGTTAGGGAAAGTAGTGTCTGCTCAATTGTGCTCCTTCCTGCAAATAAATAAATAAATATCTGTATGAAGAATTTCAGTCATGTTTCAGGCCCCACCATAGCACAGAAACTGCACTTGTTCAAATTACATATGACTTGCTTCTTGCATAAGACCAAGGCTGCATCTCATTGCTAGTTTTACTTGATCTTAGTGCTGCGTTTGACACCATATATCTTGACATTCTCATAGATTGATTACAAAACTATACTATAACTATAATCATCCTACCTGTCCGATTACTACCACTTTGTTTATTTAAATGGGTAGTCGTCTCATTTTCAACAGTAAAATATTGCCACAAGGATCTGTCCTAGGTCCTCTGCTATTTTCAATATACATTTTGCCCCTATATTATTAGAATATACGGTATTAGTTTACAGTGTTATGCTGATGATACTCAAATATATATCTCAACGAGACTGGATAAAACTTTGAAATTATCTAAGCTAACAGAGTGTGTAAAAAATATAAAAGATTGGATGACTAATAATTTTCTCCTATTAAATTAGGATAAGACAGAGATATTACTTATTGGACCAAAAAACAGTATACAGAATCTCATAGAGTACAATTTGCAACTAGATGGATGTACTGTTACTTCCTCTACAGTCAAAAATCTGGGTGATATTAAATGGCAACTTGTCTTTTAAAAACCATATTTCCCATATTACAAAAACAGCACTCTTCCATCTTAGAAACATTGCCAAGCTATGAAACAGGTTATACCTCCAGAAAAGCTAGTCATGCATTTATGACCTCTAGACTGGACTATTGTAATGCACTTCTAGGTTGTCCTGCATCTTCAACAAACAAACTACATGTAGTCCAAAATGCAGCAGCTAGAGTCCTTACCAGGTTAAGAAAATATGATCATATTACCCCAATTTTACAGTCTCTGCACTGGCTACCTATTAAGTTCCGTATCAGTTACAAATGATTATTACTCGCCTATAAGGCTCTAAATGGTATAGCTCCTGCATACCTAACTAGTCTTCTACCACACTACAATCCATCAAGCCTCCTAAGGTCATAAAATGCATGACTTTTGGTAGTACCTAGGATAGTAAAATCCACTAAAGGAGTCCACTTTTTCACATTTGGCTCCCAAACTCTGGAATAGCCTTCCTGATAATGTTCGGGGTTCAGACACACTCTCTCTGTTTAACTATAGACTAAAAAACATCTCTTTGGCCAAGCATTCAAATAATGCATCTCATAATCTTGGATTGCAGTTATCTGATCAAATTCATTTTATTATTCTTTAGCCTGGGATAACCTAATCAATTTTGCTTGGTTGGAACAGCAGCTATGCTAATTATGTCTCTATTTGTTTGTTTGTTTTGCCGTAACTAGGATTTACACAAGCTCCAGTCTGGATCCAGAACACCTGAGAAGAGATGATGCTAACCCCTCAGAAGACTTCAGATGATGCTAACCCTGAAACAACAAACAGAACTAACAAATATTGCCATAAGTATGATTGCATCATATAACAATTGCTGTTAATAGCATTCATCATCTGTTTGATTACTTCTTTAATTGATTCCATACATTTCTGCCATATGCATATAAACTGACATATAAACTAATTTCTGTTAATTTGCTTTGCAGTGATTTGTATCATAAAAAGCGCTATACAAATAAACTAAACTACCCCAAAGGATTTCAGTCATGTCACACTTGATTCACAGCCAGAGACAGCAACTATAGACCCTCTTTTGCTGCAACTGCCAAATTGAAGTCCCTGCACAATTTTATTTACCCAGCATAAATTTAGCAAACTTCAAAATACAGAAGCTTGCAACAATATCTGTGCAACTGTTATTTCCTCACTAATTTGAAAAGAACTGATTTAAAGTTTCATTCTCTGGTGTTCTTTTTCTAATTTTTTATTTTTATTTCAGTGTCTCATTTTTGGATTAGTAGATATCAAGTAGCTCCATGCCAAAACGCATCTCGGAAGAGAAAGCAGACTCTCCTGACAACAGAACTTTGGATAAGAAGTAGAAGGAGTTGGAGAGATGTAGAGACATATGGAAATGTAAGTCTTACATCCCAATGGTGAAATTAAATCTAAAGAGATAAATGAAATCTCAAGAGAGAACATTTCCACAAAAAAATATATGCAAAGTTCATGCTAACATTTAGAACCAACTAAAACCACATGCGTACAAAAATCACTTACTGCAGTGGCCTTTTTCATTAATTGGTATACATATAGTCTATTATTAGAAATGCAATAAACAATTGATTCTAGTCTAAATTATGGTTTTTTTAAACACTAAATAAAAAAATGAGATGTCAAAATGCAGCCTGCAACCCTCAAATTAGGCTGGAATACAGTAAATGATTTTTGAAATCTATAGAATTCTAGGTTGTCCCAATTTGAAAGCTTATTCAAATGCGACCTTGAAATGCATTCTTCATTTCCTAGGCCATGAAGGATACAAAAATAAAATGGCTTCTTCGTGGTCTAGACTATACTGAGATTTAATTTTTGCCAAAGAAAACGGATTTCTTTTTTTTTCTTTTTTTATTCTGGATTACACTTTTAAATAGTATTGGATTCCAACTTACTCATATCTGAAAATTAGTCAAATTAAAGTTTTTTGCTGTAAGCTTTTCTGTGAACACAAACTGTACAAAATTTATAGTGACTGATGTGTAATATTAGTTAACATAGGATGCATTAAGACTTGAGTTCATATATGTAAGTTCACACTTCTTTTACCTTAACATATGTTAAATCAGCTGCGATCAGTGTGAGAGGCTGAGAAGAGAACAATGGGTTTCATTTTATTTTTATCTGTAGGATGTCATGTTCTCTGCAGTACTTGGTTTGAGGATATGAGCCACAAATCTCTTCTACCAACAACTCTGATGCGTGCAACAGATTTATTTGCTTTTCAAATCTCTACATTTTTGTTGCCAGACAGCTCGATTCCCCAGCCTCTCGTCTCATTGGCTGCAGTTTGCCTGTTGTTGTGCCAATTCCAACTCGTCTTTCTAAAGCTTCAACCTTCCAGTCCACACACAGACTTCTGAGACCTTATCAAGCTTTATTTTAACTACACCAAATTATGTCTTTCGAGACATTATTTAAACTGTCCCATTATACCAACTATGTCCATAACTTCTCTTCTCACTTAAGCATAACTGCTGAACTGTTATTCTCTCTGTTAAAAGGCTTTTGTGAGCTAGCCTGGGTCTCATATATGATTAGATTATGACTTGAAGTGGAGCTCTGGGCTGTGACTTGGAATATGTTGCCAGAAGGTAGTTAATCTTGAAGATAGCTGAAGTTGAAAAGGACAAAGGAAAGACAGGCGCCTTAATACTTATCAGCTGAAAAGTCAATCAAAACTGAAGACTCAAGCCATGGGGTACACTTTAAAGTGATGTAATGCAGAGGATGTGACCTCGGGCCAATAAAGAACCAGTCACTCATGCCAAATAGAAACATGAAAGAACTCAGAAACATAAAAGAGTCACTGTATCTATCAATAAGGGTTCATTTAACTACAACTCTTTCTCTACTTTGTCATATTCACTTTTAACGCTATTCATGTCTTTCAGACAGACCGTCTTTACTTAGTCAGTGAAACATTCAGTCAACCAATTCGAAGAAAGGGGATTTTATGTCACAAAGCTCAAATCATCTCAGACTGGTTTCTTGAACATGACAATTAGTTCATTTTACTATCCAATAGAGCAGCTTTGGGATTTGGGGGAACAGGAGATTTGAATTATGGATGTGCAGCCGACAAATCTGCAGCAATTATGTGATGCTATCATGTCAATATGGACCAAAATCTCTGAGCAATGTTTCCAACACCTTGTTGAATCTATGCCACAAAGAATTAAGGCTGATCTGAAGGCAAATATGGGTCCAACCTGGTACTAGCAAGGTTTACCGAATGGCCAGTGAGTGAGTGAGATCTATCTACTCCAGAGCTGGATAGATTACTTACAAAGTGTCATCTGTTACTGATTCCAAATTACATGACAAAAAGTGTAGTTAATAACATAATCCATTACTTTTAGACTACTTAAAAAAAAGACAAAGAAATATATAAATAATGTAAATTTGTGCATTTTTATGTCTGTAAAAGACAAAAGCCTTCCAAAGACATTGTAATAGATGGTTAAATAACATAACGAGTGATAATTCAAATAAATATTAAATGTGAGAATATCTGCTGTTTCCTAGTTATCTAAACTCCCGAAAACCTCAAGATTCTCCTTAAGAACAGATACTTCAGATTTCTAAATTTGTGCTTTATTCTAAGTTTGAATTATTCAAATTTTGCTGATGTAACTGCATATATAGTCAGCTGCATATTTTTGCATATGCGTGAATAACAGCATCAGCATACATTTGACATACATCAGAGATTTTATTAGCATATATGCGGAACAGCAATATAGAGACCCGTATTTGACCCTGTGTGGGGCTTCATCATCTAAATATCACGTAACAGTTACACTTCTCAAACTTTTCATTGCTGCTTCATTGCAATTTCATGGTGTATTCAAAGTAGTGTGCCAGCTTAAGTATAATACTATCAATACAGGATTATATTACCCACAGTGTTTCACATTCTCCACAAAGAAGTAGTTGGCAGTTTGGATGTATAATATTTATATACTTCTGACCATTAAAAGGCAAACCACACAATTAAATTTAGGCCTATTTTTAAATGCACTGAAGGACTTCAATCAAGTTTTCTAATTTTTTTGGTGCCGTGTGCCATGTGTTTCTCTAACTTTAATATTGTGACTAAATTCAAAGACAGAATGCAGTGACAAGGAGGAAAACTACATGAACCAATATATGATTAAATATGTAGACATTTGCAGACAACGATCTTAGACTCGTACCACTGTAAAAAGGTGAATGAAGAGCAGGAAAAAACACAGTATGTGATTATGGGTGTATGCTAAAATGGTGCTCATTCCTCACCTTCCATGACAGCCTGCTTCACTGGCTCCAATTCTGGACAATATTTTGAAGCATTGGGACAGGTCACCACCAGTGAGAAAGACTATAAGAGAATTAGGTCTTTGCCATGGGCTCTGAAGAAGGGTAAGAAGTTGTGTGTCACTAAAACTGATTGTACCTCACATAAGAACTTTCAGAGAATTGGTACAAAACCTTGAGTCCTATGCAAAGTTTGTCCTGATGAATCTTTCACTTGTAGAATGTGACTTCTTATAAGTCTGTATTAATAGGACATGATAAAAGAATGTGAAATTGCTA
This sequence comes from Carassius auratus, assembly GCF_003368295.1. Classification (NCBI taxonomy): domain Eukaryota; kingdom Metazoa; phylum Chordata; class Actinopteri; order Cypriniformes; family Cyprinidae; genus Carassius; species Carassius auratus. The sequence continues at coordinate 9,116,279 of NC_039247.1, read as the reverse complement.
AATATTGGCATCATCCTCCATGAGTTGTCCTTGCAGGCTGTATGAAAAAAAAATTAATAACATTACAAGTGTAGTCACAAGAAAATGACTGATACACTTAATTTTAATGTTCAATTTAGTTCAATTTATTTATATAGCACATTTAAAAACAACCATGGTTGACCACAGTGCTTAACAATGTCTGGAAAATTTTAGTAAAAATAAAAAGTCACACACAAATAAGACAAATACAGTAAAAACATCACAATGTCTCAGATCAGCTCGAAATAAAAGCCAAGGAATACAGGTGTGTCTTAAGTAATGACTTAAAAATCCCAACAATCTGAGCAGTTCTTATGTGTACAGGTAAACTATTCCACAAATTAGTGCCACCACTGAAAAAGCCCGGTCACCTTTATTTTTTTAACCTAGTTCTCGGTACATTGAGGAGCACCTGATTGGATGACCTCAGTACTTTAACAGGAGTATGGACATGTAAAAGCTCTGATAAATACGCAGGTGCCAACCCATTTAAAATCTTAAAAACAAACAATAAAATCTTGAAATCAATCCTGAAGCAGACAGGAAGCCAGTGTAGTGAAGCTAAGACAGGGGTAATGTGCTCATACTTTTTAGTCCCATTTAAAAGCAGAGCTGCTGCTTTTTGGTGTAAATGTAAGCATTGAAGTGATGACTGATCCAAACCAACATATAAAGAGTTACAGTAGTCTAGTCTAGATGTTATAAAAGCATGAATTACACTTTCAAACTCCTTAGGTGGCAGGTAGAGCCAACAGTCTCAGCTGAAAGAAACCGCACAACAGAACTAATCTGTTTTTCAGATAAGCACTGTCAAAAATCACACCGAGAATCTTGGTAAATGGATGAACATTAAAACCTGAATTACCAAGTGCATCTACACAAACTTAAATCCCCAGGACGACCAAACACAACAATCTCAGTCTTATTTTCATTAAGACAAAGAAAGTTCTGATCCAGCCATATTTTTAAATCTCTCAGGCAATTAAGTAATGACAGAAATGAAGGATTGTCATTTGTTTTGAAAGGCAAATAAATTTGTACATCATCCACATAACAGTAAACAACAGAAGGCCCAAAAGAGGGCAGCAGATGACGAAAATTCACCAAAGGTGAACAGAAAAACTTCTGTCTGTCAAATATGATTAAAACCATTTAAGAGCCCATTTATGCCCTTAATGTATCAAAGGCCGTTTGTCACCTAATGTAAGAATGGGAGCAGCCATTTTTTTACTTGAATGAACAAGACTTCTAGTTATTTCAGCTGTATTCTGCTTGATATTACAAACTAGTATTTCGTATTAAATAATTTTAATGTATTGTCATAATTGTAAGCGATTTGTTATTCCTAGTTATTTATCTGTAGAGTGGCTAATGAATCGGAAGTCTGCAAAATAAGGTGGATAAGCCAGTTCTTAATGAATGAAAAACAGGCCTATTCTTGAAACAAATCACACTTATGAGTCATTCCATTCCATGAACAGTTCACAAAGAAGAGATACTGGTCTGAAATAGTCTGAAACACTGCCTTGTATAATTAACACAATTCATATAAATATTTTGTTCATTTGTGAGAAAAATGGACATGCTGAAATAAATAAATGAAGCAATTGGGGAATCTAATCAGAATCGATTTGGGGCCACCAATAAAAATGAAAACCTACATGAGCTCTCAAGGTTCTCTTGAATTTTGTGGGATTCATCATAATGTTGGTTTTATACTCCATTGTGGTAGCACACATCAAACAAAGTATTTCCATGCATGTAGCCAGTATCCTAGTCAGCACAGAAAGGCCATTTATACAGCTGAAAGCCAAGAAAACAAGAAGCAATGATGAGAAGATGAAAGGACACTCACAGCAAGCTAATCAAATTTGCCAAACACCAGTGGGCCAATTGTGATCGTTTATACACACATTAATGGCTGTCTTTTAAGATTATTCATTATTAATCATACCAATCTCAATCTTCAGACCTAGAGGACAGTAAGTCAAAAAAGAGCGCCTATCCACCTGTCTCATTTGTAATTCCATGCAAAACATTAATCATCTTATGGCCTCAGGGGAGCATGTCTGAGTGGTGATTATGCAGAAACAAAAATTATATGCTTACAGGCAGGATTTATACCACTTGTTTTGAAGCCAAGCAATCTCTGATTTTATTAATCAATACACATACATTTCTTCTGTATCTAAACTGTCATCCATATAATCAACCTAGCCTACAGACAAAGACTCAAACAAACAAACAAACAAACAACTCCTGTCACCAAACAGGTTAAAGGGACAGTTCGCCCAAAAAAGAAAATTCTGTCATCATTTACTCACCCTCATGTCTTTCCAAAACTGCTTTCTTATGATATATTGAAGATTGCTGGTAATCAAACAGTTGGTGGTTGCCATTGACTTCCATAGTCGGAAAACAATACTATGGAAGTCAATGGCAACCACCAACTGCTGGACAGTTTCTACTCTAATTCTGATGCCAGGTGGATGTGACAAGGCTTGCAGCACATCACAAACTAAAGGACCACCACGAACACTACTATCAGCCCCTCAGACAGCCTATCGGATGACCACAACACATTCTACACCCGCTTCGAGACCTCCGGCATCGACACAGAGAGAAAGCACACACACACTCGGACCACCCAACACCACTCCCCACCTCCTACTGTCTCATCAGCTCTGGTACACAAAGCGCTAAAGAAAATCAACCCCGGCAAGGCAGCAGGGCCAGACAACATCCCTGGGCATGCCCTTAATATTTAACCTCTCTCTCAGTAAAATTACCGTCCCATCCTGCTTCAAAACCACAACTATCATCCCCCTTCCCAAGAAGAGCCCCCCAACCTGTCTGAATGACTACAGGCCAGCAGCACTCACTCCAATTATTATAAAGTGTTTTGAGAGAGTGGTGCTGACCCACATTCAGAGCAGTATGCCGGACACTTTGGACCCCCTGCAGTACACATACAGGACCAATAGGTCCACATCAGACGCCATTGCTTCTGCCCTCCATATTTCCCTCTCTCACCTGGAAGATAAGGACACCTACATCAGGATGCTCTTTATTGACTACAGTTCCGCCTTTAACATGGTCATCCCCCATAAACTTATTGACAAACTGTTTGGACTACACCCCACACTCTTCGAGTGGTTCCTAGACTTCCTGACTGGGACTGGAAATAGGACCTCAGACACCATCACAACAAACACTGGCACCCCACAGGGGTGCGTTCTCAGTCCCACCCTCTACACACTGCTCACACATGACTGTGTTGCCTTCGACAACATCGTGAAGTTCACTGACGACAACGCAGTGATAGAAAGGATCACTGGCAGGGATGAAGAGGCCTACAGGAGGGAGGTGGCAAGTCTTGTGACATGGTGTGAGGACAATAACCTCCCCCTCAACACGGACAAGTCAAAGGAGATAATAGTGGACACGAGGAAAGAGAGGAGAACTCACCAGCCACTGTTTATCCGAGAGCTTGAAGTGGAGAGGGTGAGCAGCTTTAAATACCTGGGGGTCCACATCAGCAAGGACCTCATCTAGACACTCAACAACACTCAGCTGGTTAAGAAGGCACAACAGCAGCTGTACTTCCTAAGAAAGCTGAGGAAGTTTGGCATATCACCTGCTGTAAAGCCCCGTTCACACCAAGAACGAGAACTGTAAAGATAACTATAAAGATAACGATATTAGCGTCCACACCAGCAAACGATATCGTCTGTTTATTCTGAGTGCACGTGCGTCTGCCGCTAGTGAGTTCACAGCTGAGCGGACATTTTACTCGTTGGCTTCAGCATCACATTTGCATATGCCATACTACTGGAATTCGTGATTGGTTGACAGCAAATTTCAAATATTAAATGGAATGATAAAAGAACGTTATTAAACGGTTAATGGCCATTTAGAATTTTCGATTCTTTTCGGAACTATCAAATTTGATTTTGTTTCTGTTTTTGTTCCTGCCAAAATTGATTGATTGATTGATTGATTGATTGATACTATTATTATTATTATTATGTAATTGCACCCAATTTGCTACAGGCTACAGTACTTTCGTTTTATACATAAGTCAATATTGCACACTCGCCCATAGAGATATACTACATTTCACTGCCACTACTTTACTATATTATTGTTTTGCACAAGTCAAAATTTCATGTTACACTATTGTTTTATCACAAGTCAATATTGCACACTCACACAAACAGATGTGCATATTCTATATTTCTATACACATAATTTATATTTCTACTTCTTCAACATAGCTATACTTTATTATGTTTATTTGTAAGTATGTGTATGTCTGTTTTTGATCTTTTTTTGCATAGTTTGCACTTGTCTTGGCATTCAATGTGGACCGCAAAGAAAGAATTTCATTGTACAGGGAAACTTGTTTTTCCTCACTGTGCACATGACAATATTCTAAATTGAAATTGAAATATGTAGAAATGTCACATGTCAGTGTGAACTGAACACCTCACAGCCTGAAAGTAAGACTTGGCCTTGCATAACCCTGCATTATTAATTCCATATTCAGCTATCAGTGTTTCTCTAACCTTCACTCTTTCTGCTAGTGTTTCCATAGCAGCCACCACCCAGACAAAGAGTCTCCATAGTGGGTGAGGTCTGTGTCATTCTGGCTTCTCAGAGTCGCCGTAAACAGCACTGAGGCACCCATCGAGTGAACCACAGCTGCTGAAAGCTGCATTTGAGGGAGGAATTTAATTTCAGACTCTGGATGATTACAACATTTTGAAAAAGTTTGGAGTCAGTCATCTTTTTTTTTTTTTTTTTTTTTTTTTACAAAACTAAAGCTCCCATTAAATACAAATTTAAATAGGCTTTTAGTATGAATATGTTAGGCTTAAGGTTAGTGTGCTCAATATTAAAAAACTTCCAGTCTCTCCCTTCCGACAATATGGATCAACAGTTTTAATGACATCACTCTGCACTTTGCCCCCAAAATGTGACTGGGCTGGTTTTGGCTTAGCTTTGAGTAGCCATTAGGAGATTTTTGTTGT